>NC_089750.1:14082552-14090052 GCF_040412425.1 Macrobrachium rosenbergii | reverse complement strand
TCTCTGAGCTCGTATTGATGGTAGTCAAACTTCACATTCCAATTTCACTGGGAAACGGGTTACAGCCTTTGCCAGAGAGAGAGAGAGAGAGAGAGAGAGAGAGAGAGAGAGAGAGAGAGAGAGAGAATGGACTGTTCTGAATGGAGAATATGTCATACAAAGCGTCGATAAAGTACGTAAGAAAATTCTTCCATCCCCTTTTCTCATATTAAACTTTAACAGACACATACATATTGCTTTAAGAACTTACTTTCTAAATTCTCACTATTAAGTATATAACAGAATTAGGGAGTCATTAATTATATCTGTTCAGTTTAACTGTAAATAAATTGAGGCCGTGAACAATGCTTTCTATTATGGCACTGTCCGTTCGTTTTTATATTTCTTTTATTCTTTATTTATTCGTATATCTTTTTGCGTTTCTTCACTCACACTGTTGGCCTCTGGGCCTCACCGTGATGCACTGCAACTGGCATCAGACTCGATGTCTGCAAGTTTCTAATCATTAAATTCTGGGATGAGGCTGCTAGCCTATGCACATAAAGGTCACGGGAGCTTATGTGCCAACGACGCGACGTCTGCTTTTTCAGTGATGATCACCACTACAAGAGCTGATCAGACCTTGAATCCTTTAGCTTGCTTAATCAGGTAAAGAAACAGCCATTAGCATTCTTACCACTGATTAGAGCAATCTATCTTTACTGGGCAGTTTTGTCGGTCTCGGGGTCTTCACCACAAAAAACGAAAAAGTTATCTCCCTCTTATCCTTGTAATTATATGATGAAGAATGCGCTACACAAATATTTTCTCTATTGCAGCTTTGTTCTAAAGCGCTTTCTCAAAAGTTATTAATGTGAAACTTAGAAAGATATTTTGCCTTAAGAACTCGAAAGGTCATGATTTTCAACGTTTTTCAACATTTTCTTTCTGTATTCATACCTCTGATTCATAGAAAATTCTTTCATAATTTTTGACAATATGGACTAGAATATTTCAATCTACATAAATTTTTAGGTTAAAGAATAAATAATAAAGTTTCTATGTGAGGCCATATTACACTGAAAATATATAGACAATTCAGCCAACAACAAAATCCGCAACACGACATCTTGTCGAGGTAAATATGCAAGCCATTGATACATGTACACATTCGCCACCGGGGTCTAAGCGATGTCAGGCAGGGCAGCCGATCGAGGCTACGGCCTACCCCAAAGCCAAATCAAAGTCCTTCAAAGAAGCCATCGTGCTTACCCCATATAAACATGGGAAAAGCACGTTAAAACGAAAACGAAGAAGACTGATAAACAAGTAATTCGAATGAGCATGCATTAAAGTTAACGCAGACAAAAGTATCCAAAATAAAATTATATATATATATATATATATATATATATATATATATATATATATATATATATATATATATATATATGTGTGTGTGTGTGTGTGTGTGTGTGTGTGTGTGTTTGAAATGTACTAACAAACAAGGTTACGACAGAGATCCTGCAAGTAAATAAGGCCTTCATAGAAAACGTACACATATCAACCTCGTTCAGCATGCATACACCCAACATAAACTCTACGGGAAGAGAGCGCCCACGACCTCAATACCCCATTGTTATGCAGCACAAGAGACCACTGGGCAAAGTCTGGGACCTGAGCCAAGATCTTGCAAAAGGCAATGACCAACATGAAGCCGATGAAGAGGCCGACGTGAGAGGCAACAGTCAGACCGTTACAAGATGTCGCGTACTGTCTCGAGGACAACAATGTTACTGTTGGAGAAACAAATCCACAGTTTTGTATGGGTACATTTATTTAAAAATAAATCTCCACAAAGAGCTTTCTGGAATCTTTTCGATTCCCCTTTTCAGTTACGTATGGGTACAAATATTTAAAAATAAATCTCTACAGACTGCTTTCTGGAATCCGTTCGATTCCGAAAACGGAAATCGAACAGATTCCGGAAACCACTCTGTACCGATTCATTTTTAAATATATGTACCCGTACATAACTGACGATTTGTTTCTCCATTTCAAGACTCACGCTACTATGAATATTTTTTAGTGTTATTTCTCGGTCTGTAATTAAAAAAAAAAAAATTTTTTTAGAGAGAGTTTGGCCCAGTGCTGGAAAATTTTGGAGGTCCATAGATAACCAAAAAGTCTGGAATAAATTTACTATGGCCACAACAAGGATGCAAAGCAAAAAATGGGATCTATGCATAGATATCATTTCTTGGGAAGGCGAGTGTTTACATCTTAACCCGCTATTCAAGGATAGTCCTTGTTGATGGAACCAACAAATATCTGTAATAGCAATGACTGACAACAATACTAACAGCTACAAAAAGCAATATTAAAAACTATTATTTAAACTAAAAAAATATTTTAAATACTGTTCTATTTGTTTTTTGCACATAATAGTAAACCCTAGATCGTTCAAATTTTTATAGTTTTTAATCATTATTTCTGTACGCTCAAGTTTTAGAAATCTCACCACTCCGTTTATTAACAGTTTTTTCTTACCTCCCAAAGATCTCTCAAGAGACTGAAACTTGATACTTTTCCCTTTGGGGAAGGGTCGGGTGGCTCTGGGGGTTGGGTGAGTTCGGGGATCAAACATGTCTACCACCAAATGGACTCGCAAAATATAAACAACTTTACTGGAAATACACTGATCCATTAAGAACGAAAAAATACTGAACAGGACTGCGCAGCCTCTATAAAGATTAGCAAATAGTGCCGCCATGATAGCTGTTCAGCATGCACATCCTGTGAATATATGGTTACGTGAAATGGAGAAACGTTTCATGCAACATTATTTGCAAATAGCGTGGCAAAAGGATATGAAAATACACCATTCGTTCTTATGAATGTTTTCTGTTATCTCTCTCTCTCTCTCTCTCTCTCTCTCTCTCTCTCTCTCTCTCTCTCACTAAATCGAACTATGAACGCACGAACACAAACAGCTATGGTACACATAAAATCTATACAGATATATGTAAAGAGAGAGAGAGAGAGAGAGAGAGAGAGAGAGAGAGAGAGAGAGAGAGAGAGAGAGAGAGAGAGCTCTTTCAGGGGTGGAACGGAGTAGAGAGAAAAAGGATTTGTTTACCAATTAGGCCTACTGTCTTACAGTTTCTCTCTCTCTCTCTCTCTCTCTCTCTCTCTCTCTCTCTCTCTCCAACCCTAAACAAACATCACAAAAAGAGGACGAACTAAACGACAGCGTCTGCCACTTTTTGCAATCAACCTACACCTTCTATCACTTGTGCTCTCTTTATGCATGTCAATATTTGCTTAAGCTGACGAGAGGGATACAAAATTACGTTTCCTTTTCTCTTATCGAAGAACGGCATTTTCATAATGAAACTTTGTTGTGCAATAAGGCGGCATTATATAGCGCCCTACTCGAGGGAAGATCTTCGTTATTAAAAACCGGGAGTTTAGCCTGCTTCCAAAGTTGTGACGTCAATGAAAAAAAGAATGCTGAAGAGCAGTCTGCTACGTAATGGAGTTTACTTAACAATACACACTCACTCTCTCTCTCTCTCTCTCTCTCTCTCTCTCTCTCTCTCTTTAATATTCAGTTGAGTTATAGCCAATGTCTAGATTACTGATATTAAAAATTACTATTTGGTAATCAAGAAAATACAAATATCATAAATAAAAAGATGCAGATATTTGATACAACTGACCAGTAAGGTAATACGGGTGCAAGATAAATTAATAAAACAGTCTTATTTGCTGAAAACAGCAAGAAAGAAAAGTAAAAGGAGAGGTAACGATATCGAAAAATGATACAAACTTCCATTTTCTATATACATATAAATGCTGTGCAGGTGAAGACAATCCATGCACACTTTCCGAAGTGTGTGTGATGCGGCGAAGACAAGGAAACTGGGCTCGACAGAGTCAATACCGGAGCTTGGAGATCTTGCAATATATTTTTCAGGGCCCTCGGCATTTCCCAAGCCTTTGCAAACAGCTCTGGTCTACTTTTGACCTTATACTAAAGAGATCGAGCTGCCTATTTCAAATCTGATCGTTGAAAGAAATGATTAAAATAAATTCCCCCCCCCCCCACAACCTAAAGCTAGCTATAACACCCTTCAAACACCGAGGGAGATCATGAGATCCAAGTTCTAGTAGTGCATGATTCTAAGGCCACCTCAAACCAATTGTCTCTTAGATTGGCAGTTCCCACGAATTGAATTAATTTAAGGATGTAAGCATGATTTTCAACTTCTAAACTACTGTAGTTCAATTTCCAGACACGTAACTGAGACGATGGAATGAATTTCATGCACAATAAAAGAAAAAAAAAAATAATTCTTCAAATATGAAAATTTATTCAGCCGACGAGTAAAATTTTCATAAATAATAATCGAGCATAAGATCCAAATTTCTCATAAAGAGAGGAAAAAAAGGCACAAAAATAGAAGCAATACAACTTTCAGAACACCACAAAGAACATAAATGATTCAATCAATATATGGCTAAAACAACCATAAACGAAATCACTTACACAAATACAACGTGCAAATAAATAAATAAACAACCCCCTATGCAGATGTCAAGGGGATGTTAATGGGCATTTCTTATCGGACGAAATCAATACTGCAATATCGGCTGTCGATACTGCAAAAGCAGCATTATTTTGCAAAGAAGTTACTTATTTCACCACGATCACTATCTCTGAGAAACAAAATATTCGGGTTTTTAGCATGTACAGATTCATCTTCAGAGATTGAAAAAATGACGGCAGTCCCTTTTGGGGGTTACCTATAACAATCTCGGACTCTAAATATAAATATATTTCCGCCTTGAAAAACTGGACATAGATGAAATTAACAACAAATAACTGCTTGACCAAGGTTATATATCGATAACTTTGCCGCATGTATCAGTACAGAACGGCTTGAGTTTCGGTGTTTTGTAATTCTGAATGTTTCCCTACTGTGCAAAAGGCTGATATGCTCATTTTCAGTGAGGGTGGTAAATGAAAGCGTTCACGCTTAAAAAAGGAAAAAAAGAAAATACATTTACGTACATACACAGACACGCACGCACACTCACACACACATATATAAATCTGACTTTACGACTTTCCTCTTGAGGGTGTTGACTTTCCATTTCTTATTAAATCCTTATGAGAAGAGGTTCCCATCCCTCTTGCCTTCTACACCCTGATGGAACCAACCACAGTCGACTACTATCATGTACAAATTAACTCTTTTGGTTTAAATACATTATAGAAATATATGTATGTATATATGTATGTACGGTATGTACGTATGTATGTATGTATTTGCACTCAAAACCTTGCGAAGCTGACTTCATGATCCAAAACTATTACTGGTTTCAAAATCCAGCAAGAATGTGTCCTAAGAACAATCGAATCAAGAGAATTGTCTATTGTTGATGATTAAAATGGCCTTATAGCAGCAAGGGCTCTTGTCTTGGAACAGCTCGTACTGATCGGAAAAACCTGGGAAAAAACTAAAGCCAAAGAAAACTATCTGATCTGGACAAGGATCTGACTGTTTTCGAAGGCGCCTCGTACAGCACTTAGCTTTCTATTATCAAAAGGGTCCTCTTATTAAGAATTCCTACTACCTGCCTTGGCCTTCCCTGGCGTGGAACTAGGAAACTTGCCCTCAATGTGGCAAAGCATAAATATACCTCCAATTTAGCTAATCTGTTCCTCACATTTTCATATTTCTAAGCTAAAGTAGAAACTGTTTTTGACGTTGTGGTACCTCAACAATAACGAGATCGTCCGAGGAATATCCTCCTTCTACTCAATATTGTTTGAAATTGACTACAGTTTCACACTGATTTTCGTAGGAGTGGAACCTCGAGAACAGTATCGCCAATCGTGACATTCTATTAACAACTCAAGTAGATTTCCAACAGCCCTAATCTTGATACACTGGAACCTGACCCCATCTCTGTGTTACCTTCACCACGGCAATCCAATGGTCAGAAATGATCTTATTTCCGATAATACAATATTTTCGCAACATTCTCGTAATTGCTGTGACCTTGTTATCACTCACGTTACGACCTAGGAAACCAAGTTTATCTTGATATGACCTCTTTGCCGCCGACACTGTTACTGTCTCCCGGGCAGAGGTTAATCCTGTTATATCGGAAATAGTGTTTCTGAAAACAAGTCAATATGGTCGTCATTACGTTGTATTCCGACATTGTCATTCTAGACACTGAATACACCTAGCAAATGCTTGACCAGTATTTCCATGAAAGTAAATGAAAAATACCTAAAAAATACAAACATACGCACAACTCTAGTGTCCGTGTAACAGCGACATAAACAAACATATGAGTGATAACATGACCGGTGATAAAACTTACAACATAACTGTCTGTACTTACAAGGCTACTATTGCTGATAGCTTCCTGCGTTTTAATCACTTGATGTACCACTCACCTGCAAAATGAAAAGAAACTAGTTAATAATAATAATAATAATAATAATAATAATAATAATAATAATGATCATTAAAGATTATAATAATACATGTCTAAAACGTCTGGTAAGTCTCACAATTATATACAAATATACTGTACATACAGAAAGTCGAATGAGACATTTGCACTTTTTACATGGAGCCTCTTCAAGTAAATCCTCTTGTAAAAGTGCCTCTTCGAGTAAGAGAACCTGGAGGGGATTTACTGAACACTGACTTATAATATAATATATAATATAATAATAATAATAATAATAATAATAATAATAATAATAATAATAATAATAATAATAATAATATAGTCATCATCATCATCATCTTAACACTATTAGCATACGTGAATATCCGTTTTGAAAAGTCCTTGAGAGGCATTCAACAGCATCATTCATGGCAAAATGACTTCCAACCTTATGAATCCAAACATCTAAAAAGTGTCTGTACTCGACCTTTTCCCAACATATAACAATAACCTCCATTGCCATGAGAATCAAGAGCCACTTACACTCTTGAATCATTTTCAAACAGGTTACCCCTTTGCCGGCATAAGGGGATGCTATCTAGCAATAATAAAAGAGTGTTTTTCATTATAAAGAAAGAGCCTCGTACATTACTGACATGGTGCATTCTTATATCAGTAGAGGATCCTTCACAAAAGTAATACTACATCCTCAATCACCCTTTTCCCACTTTTGTTCCAGCTGAAATACGATAAAAACGACAAACGGTTTTCTGCTCACCTAGAGGGTGTTCTGAACGCTCTTTTAATCACGGTAAAACCCATTTTTTCTCGTGACAAGGAGAAATCAAAAGTGGATTCGGGTCGTTTGGTTCTCGAAATGTTACGCTTCATCAAACGTGCGTGAGAGAGAGAGAGAGAGAGAGAGAGAGAGAGAGAGACGGGGGTGGGGGGTTGCTGTCATTCTCTTAAAAGATATCTCATAAAAAGGACAGTAAAGAACAATAGTGAAAGAAACAACAGTGAGAGAAACAGAGTTTCTCTTAG
>NC_089750.1:14002552-14080052 GCF_040412425.1 Macrobrachium rosenbergii | reverse complement strand
GAAAGTGCCGGAAATTACCAGACGATCTCTCCCTTGGGAATTCGTGACAAGTCGAGAAGCTGGCACTCCGACATTTGTCGCGTCAGAATTGGTCACGCGCGTAATAACATGGCGTTTTCATAGGTGGCTAACGCTGGACATTCTGCGATGATTGGTATTCCTGATTTTAAATCACTTGCTCGTTGAGCGTGCTTTCCACAGCACTGCAACGAGGTAAGTAGATTTGTGCAGACTTTGTGGAATGCATGTTATTTTCGAGTCGTGCGTTTTTTAATATTGCAGAAAAATATATTTTCATCAAAATTCTGTTTTCATAAAAATTCTATTTTCCTACAAATTCCGTTTTCATAAAAATCCTATTTTCATAAAAATTCTATTTTCATAAAAATTCTATTTTCATACTATCGCATATCATTCTTTCACCATCCTTCACATATAATTTAATGACTATAGTGCGTGTGGGAATAGGGAAGTAATTACATGTGCGTGGATCGTAGGAATGCTGTTTCTTCGGAAAAACTGTCGATTTTCTTATTAGTATAAAGATACATCTAAACACATGTCACGAACTTCGGCGTCAAAGACTACTACTGTGACACCAGTTCTCAGCATTATATTTTCTCTCTCTCTCTCTCTCTCTCTCTCTCTCTCTCTCTCTCTCTCTCTCTCTCTCTCTCTCTCTCTCTCTCTCTCTAAGTCTTTTAGTGTTTTGGTCCCTTGTACTCTCTGGCATCATGCTATCACACAAGGCAAAATGAAACACGGGAAATGTACTTGGCAGGATTTCTTGAAAATACAACTGGGAAGATAATGGGGAAAAAACGCAATAAGCAGAAGCTAAAAAAAGGTAAAAAATGTGCCGAAGTTTCTTCGGCGGAAACGAGTTTTCTGTACAGCGTATGAAACTCTCAGCCACACCCCATGAAACTTTCAGCCACAGCCCGGTGGTGGTCTGTGTTGATGGGACCTATAGCGGTGCCAAACGCACAATCATGGCTAACTTTAATCTTAAAAAAAAATACTGAGGCTAGAGGGCTGCAATTTGGTATGCTTGATGACTAGAGGGTGGATAAGAATTTGCAGCCCTCTAGCCTCAGTAGTTTATAAGATCTGAGGGCGGACGGACAGACAAAAAGCCATCTTAATAGTGTTACAGAAAACTAATACTGGCTTGTTGTCAACTAGTTAAGAATTCCAGCATAACAGGTACTGTAAAAACAAAAATTGTCTTGCATGCCACTGACACACCACGGCGACTCTCTCTCTCTCTCTCTCTCTCTCTCTCTCTCTCTCTCTCTCTCTATATATATATATATATATATATATATATATATATATATAAATAATCATATAGTCTAATCAAAGAAAATCCAAGGAAGACTCCTATTTTTAAAACGGGATAGCAATTCACAGAACAAATCCTGTTTGTTAATTCAAGAAATAGAACCAAGGAATAATCCTATGATTAACCGAGGAAACAAATCCAATGGTGAAACCTACTTCTGTTAACGAGGAAACAAGGAAGAAGAGGACGAATCCCATGACTAACCAAAGAAATAAATACAAGAGCGACTCCTATTTCAACGCCGAAGAAACAAATTCCACTACACCGCAGAAACAGATTGATCTTGTATCAAAACTGACAAGCTCTACCAACAGAGCAAGAAAAACACAACGACCAATCCTTTCATCTACACAGAGGAAACAAACGCGAGCACAAATGCCATTTCTTCACTGAGGCCAAAAATTCAAGGACATCCTCTACATATACACCAAGGAAGCAAGCCCGAGGACGAACGCAAAGGAAACACGCCATGAACGATACTGTATCTACACCGCGGACGATTCCCATTTGTACACCGGGAAAACAAATCGCCAAACATCAATTCAGTCGACGGAGCAATAACGCTTTGAAGTGGGACGTGCAACTGAAATCTCTCTCTCTCTCTCTCTCTCTCTCTCTCTCTCTCACCAATGATTTCATTTTTAGCATGTACACACTCAAGTATATTTGTCAAACAAACACATTTATATCTCTAAATATATACATAATTAAAGAAAAAGACAAATAGAAAGACATACTTTTACAGAAATTAAAGAAAAAGATAAACAGAAAGACAATTTTACAGAAATAAGTGTCACGGGGTGCCAGTAGCAAAAGGTGGCACCTGAAATTTTACGCGTTCTTGAACCTTAATTAAGTCTATATAAATGGGTCATTCGATAAGAATCAATGCTGATCTCTTGGAGTTTACTTCTAGCTTACATTTGGTCCGTATGGAAGTTCATCGGCTTGAACATTTCTCGTCCTCTAATTGTCACAGTAAGTTAAACACTCATATGGCGGACCTAAACTATGGTAAATGGGGAGATAACGGCCACGTCTTTTAAAATGTCAAGATCTGCCCAAACCTACACCAGACCCTGGCAGACTGGTGCAAGTGGCAGTGAGCTGTAATGAGGTATACACACAACACAGCAAGAGAGCACGTTCATATTTTATTACACATGAAGAGAAAATGTTTATACTAAAAACACATTTGGGTGCAAAAACAACTCACGCCGTCCCACTGTAATTTGCTATTTGAAATGAATTCTAAATTAATAAACTTAAAAAGCGGGAAAAACCACTGAATTCATGTTTCAGGAACACAGCTCAAATTACTTCGTACATTTCACTAAAATAATGCATAATTAATCTATGACGTCATGGTAATAAAAAAACAAAAGGAAAGCATGAAATATTCAGTTTTCTGACATCACCATTTAACTTTAGGTATAAATATACATATCCACGTCCGTTTCAATGGCCAGACATTTGACAGAACATGCATATTCATCCGTTAAGTGCAGTAAGGTCAACTATTAAAAATTTGAACAAGTTCTTCAATATTCAACAGTCAGAATTTCAACTGTGATATGCGGAACAACTTTTGAAAAGGAATTTAAAAGGGATTTCGGTAAAAACCAATATACCATCGATGATTTCATTTTTACCATATACGCATTCAAATATATATGTAGAATACACACATACATATATAATATATATATATATATATATATATATATATATATATATATATATATATATATATATACATACATACATACATACATACATACATACATACATACATACATACATACATACATGCACATATAGGTACATATGTGAGGGAGAAAGAGGGAGAGACTATTGATGTACGAAGAACCCCTCCCACAAAATGCCGAAGGGTTTTCTTCTTTCTCTTTTTCCATTAGTAAAATTGCAGAGACAGCAATTCCAGAGATAAATCTACGACTTAAAGCAATCTGCCTTCCGTCTAAGATGATAATGCAGTCTAATGCAGATGCCACACAATCTTGCCAAAGACAACCACAACTTCGATAAGCACTAATCCACTATTCGTGTGGGGAGAGAGAGAGAGAGAGAGAGAGAGAGAGAGAGAGAGAGAGAGAGAGAGAGAGAGAGAGAGAGAGAGAGAAGACTCTTGAAAAATCACATAGCCCCTTTAAGCTAGCCAAATATACTTGTGGGAAATGGGCGACAGAATGTTATACAGCTCGTATGGGCTTGATAGTAATGATGCCTTGATGTTACACTCAGTAATAGAAATGCCGATAATGAGATCAGTAATAAGAATACAGAAATACGTGCAAACGCAATATTTCCAAATTGGTACCAAAATGTCTTGAATCAAGAAATACCAAAAGAGCCCGGAGAGCTAAAACCGTTTCATCACTTTCATATAACCCTTCAAAATACCGAAACTTTGGTGCGTCACTCCCCAACATAGCTCTTTGAAATGCTGAAATGGAAATGCACCACTCCAATACGCCATCTCAGTACTGAAACTGAAACAAATCACTTCCACATAGCCTGATAAATACTGAATACTGAAATGTAAACACATGACTCCCACAACCACAAAGCCCCGTCCAATACAGAGGGAAAGGCATCACCCAACACAGCCCTGCCAAATACTGAAATAAAAATATATCACTACAACACAACTTTGTTAAATACTGAAAAGGAAATGCCATCATTCTCAGAGCCCTTCCAAAATTTGAAACAGAAATGCATCATTACAACACAGCCCTGTCAACTAATGAAATGGAAATGCATCTGCCCCACAGCCCTTCCAAAATTTGAAACAGAATTGCATCATTACAACACAGCCCTCCCAACTAATGCAATGGAAATGCATCAGCCCTTCCAAAATTTTAAACAGAATTGCATCATTCCAACACAGCCCTGCCAACTACTGAAACGGAAATGCATCACTTTCATATATCACTGCCAAATACTTAAATGGAAATGTATCGCATTCACGCAATCCTGCCAAATACTGAATTGGAGGTGAATCGCTCACTCACAGCCATGCCAAATGTTGAAATGCTAAAATATCTACCTGGCATAGCCCTGCCAAATACTGAAATGGAAATACAAAGCACAACCTGTTAAATATTGAAGTGGAAACAACACCACTCCCCCATGCTCGCCCCGGCCAGTTATTGAAAGAGAAATGCAACTCAACACAGTCCTAACAGATACTGAAATGGGAATGAATAGTTGGTTGCTTCCGTTCAGAAATTCAAATTCTCAATCAATTTCCTACTCAGGATATAGGAAGCAAGTGCTCTTTGTGACTTTACCGACAATGAAATTAATTTACACATATAAAAACTAATGAACGTTTCAATTCTGCATACTTTGAATTTAATTTTTTACAAAATGGTTAACCAAGTTCAGATACAATTATTAATAGCTTATATACATTATGCAATACACCAGCCCATTGTTCTTCACTTCCTTTGCAATAGATCCGTATTGATTTAAACAAAATGAAAAGTATCATATCCTTTTTATCTATGTATGACAAGCACTTGGGTATAACGTGAAAAACGCGAAGATAACACAATCTAAAGGCTGAGTGATTGTTCAGTCACGTTATAAGGACAAAGCACACCAACGCAGTGACAACAATGTAACCTTCAGAAGCTATCAAAATAAATCCTTTCAACAAAAACAACTATACCACCACTGCTATTGCTGTTAGGATTATCTCGTTACACTTTTACCAATTTCGGCACCATGCGCACTTAACGGGCCTTTAATGGTTAAATTAGAGCAAATCTTCCAGAAACATAGGTCCCGGTTGCAATAAAGTTCAATTACAACAATAATAAGGACAAATGTATCGAGTACGTTTTCTTAGCTATAGCGTGCGTGAGCAAACTGATAAACGTTTGTGGTTTAAAGATTCCCCTGAAACAAGCATCCAGTTAGTGTAAATTTAGCAACAGGCGTCTAGCTTGTACAGTTTAAAATAAAATCTTACCCGAATACGTCTGGCTTGTAAGGTCTTAAAAAACTACATCTGGTTGACGTATCCATCGAAAATCCATCTGGCTTAAAAAGTCGTCGAAATATGCATCTGCTTTGTAATATACATATAATATATATGTATGTATATATATATATATATATATATATATATATATATATGTGTGTGTGTGTGTGTATATATATATATATATATATATATATGTGTGTGTGTGTGTGTATATATATATATATATATATATATATATATATATATATATATATATATATATATATATATATATATATATATATAGAGAGAGAGAGAGAGAGAGAGAGAGAGAGAGAGAGAGAGAGAGAGAGAGAGAGAGAGAGAAAATGGCAGTAAATGTATACCCCGCGTGTAAAATCTAGAAAAGTAAGGACTACATCGCAAGTCCTGGTAACAAGCGTCTAGCTTGTAAAGTTTAAAACAGGCGTCTAGCTTCCTAAGTTTCTGAAACTTGCGTCGGGCTTGTAAAGTTTTGGAATAAAACTCGACTTCTGTTTCTTCATGGTTCTATTTTCAGATTAAGTCACATTTTGTGTCCAGTGACTTATTGATATGCATTTTTTAAAATCAAGATACCAATATTTTTGTGATTTTTTTCCTGCAACTATCTGACGGACCAAAATCCACATGCTATAGCTATTGCTAAAGCAAGCACATGATTCAGTAGATCTGTCTTATAAAATGGTCCTAAAAGCTTCATAAAGCGCCAATAAACATTTCATATTCCCTTAGATGATATAAATCTTACATTAACCGAAAATCAAATGAGAGTGTTAATGATGAAAATAAATTTAATACTAATAAAAGCAATACTAGCGATACCACTACTATTACTACCAACAACAATACAAAATATTAAGACGTATTGGTATTTATAAATCTCAGTCACTGTAATTATTAACTGTCCTCATACCAACAGACAAAGGAAGGACAAGAACTTCTGCAACGATGTATAAGGCAGATGCAAGAGTGGCGCAATGACCTCCAGTGTATCCATCAGCCAAGTTTGTCGATATATCTACGACAAGAGCTCGCCCAGTTTCATCTATCACGTGACACTGACTGCAATCATTCATGTTTGGCGGTCTCTCCTTTCGCTATCACATTCATACTTCTTAGGAAAATAGCTGTACGAACAAGAATAGTGATAACGCCAATCTGAAACAAAGATACGGTTATAAACAGAAAGCCTGTTAGCGACTGGACAATGAGTTAATTATGTATCACTAAAAAATTTATAGTAGCAAGTAAAAGAATTTAATTAAAACATCTTAGCAAATTCATATGGTTTCCTTGAATAAAAATCGATTGATTCTCTGGAAGATTTTGATTCAATAAACGTTAAAATCTGAAAATCATAAAAGATGACAAATTCTCAAAACACGTGGTACATAAATAATAGACGTTGGGTATTCTAAAGCCCCTCTCGATTCGCATCCAGAAATGTCCAACATGGTGCCACAAAATTTCAAGTAACTGACTCGAACAATGTTAGGTGGAGATCTGAACATAGAGAGCATCCCCATATTCTCCTTAGGGTGAGTTTCGCTCGAGGGAATAGAAAATAAAAGGGAATAGAAAATAAAAGGGAATAGAAAATAAAAGAGTCATAGAAGAAACAGTCGGATTGCAAAAGAGCAAGGAATAACGGTTTACCATCAGCAAAGTCCCAAAGATTTTTCGACAGAAAGAGAGAGATGATGATGATGATGGAACAAGGGGAGAAGTGATGACGGAGGAAAAAGTAAAACGAGGGGTTGCAACAGACATGGCGAGAGAGAGAGAGAGAGAGAGAGAGAGAGAGAGAGAGAGAGAGAGAGAGAGAGAGAGAGAAGAAAAGGAGCAGGAAGATGACGGTGAAGAGAAGCCCTAGGCTGAGGTAACTTTTGGGCCAGCTTTATTGCGGTTCGGGAATGGGGTAGTCTGCGCTGTGGGGAGGGGGGAGGCCGACGCGTCTTCGAAAATAAAATTCTCCGGCCACGAGAGCAAATAAAAGAATACCTCGATCGAACGTCTCTGCCACGGTTGAAACATTTCTTTGGCGTAAATAAAAATATTTCTAAATACCATGAGTATATGCACGTATGCACCATGTATAACTGAACGGACACTTTCAAATATTAAGCTTACATACGCGCATATAATCATGCATATATACACAAAAATCCATGCATACACAGATATACACAAACAAAAATTTTTATATATATATATATATATATATATATATATATATATATATATATATATATATATACTGTATATATATATATGACTCAGTGGTCAAAATCATTGACTATCGTTGTTTTTAAACTAGACGACGGTATCGAATCCTGCCGGTGACGAAGCACTTATCAATTATAACTCTGATGGATATCAAACGATATTTTAGGCTTTATATATATATATATATATATATATATATATATATATATATATATATATATATATATATATATATATATATATATATATATATATATTATACGAACTATATATCAGTCCTATCATATCCTCCTCTACTTGCTAATCCTTTTCTTTTTAATTAATATACTACTTCTAATATGGGCGCTTCCAGTGACAAGACTCGTCAAGTCAGCGAATGTCAATATTATGCAATATTATTATGGAAAATGGATACAAATTCTTCGCCTTAGTTTTAGACAAAGCAAATTTAAGTCTGCAAACACCCAAAGCAAAAATAGACCTAAATTTGATTGGCCCTTTGATCTTCGGAGGTGAATTTTCTGAGGTGAATAAATACGTGCATTTACACATGCACTTTATGTGTGTGTGTGTGTGTGTGTGTGTGTGTGTGTGTGTGTGTGTGTGTGTGCGCGCGCGCGCGCGAGCGGGTTGTGTGTGTACATGCGCGCGCGCGTATGTGTGTGTGTCTCTGTAAAAGCACATTCGTCAGGTAACACAGCTGAAACGTCTGCAAGTATTACTTACAAAATGAAATCATGCTAAGGCGGGCATTACTTGTTTTAGTAGCAAATGGTTTCTGCGCCGTTGCCATGGAAACAGAAGCTAGATCTACTCTTCCTCTTCCTATATCCACTGTTACTGATTAGCTTGACTCTATCTTTCTCAGCATACAATTCTCGGGTAGAATGTTACTGTGAATAACGTTTTTTTTTTTTAATCTCGCCTTCCAAAAAAAAAAAAAAAAGCAGTTAACTACGTAACCAAGTTCAGAGAATGGTTCCAAAGCACATTTCCCAGTATTAGAACCCAAACCTAAAACTGAATATGTCGCGAAACCTTTTTTTTCCTATTTGCAGAATTCCTTATCAGCGAGAGAGAGATTGGAGGAAAGCGTCCCTTGAGAGTTTTGTTAATCTATAAAGTTCATTTGTTCAATTGTTCCAATTTTCGTTTGTTTCACAAGAAATACTAAAACCTATTTTCCTCTCTCTAACAATAACATTCATTTGAAACCACATGCTCATCGGCCAGTGTTCACTTGAGCACACTTACAGGTGTATGTTTAACCAACACCCGACCTCACCCCCTCAAAACCTCTGCGATCATAATATTTTGAGTTTTTGCAAATATCGCGACAGTTTTGTTATCTTTTTTACGCATTCTTTTGTGAAACTCTGGACCGTTATTGTGGCCCCATACTGATCCTGGGCAAGGTGATTTGAACAAGCTGGAATCTGCACTACGGAAGGATGCTTTCAAAGTTTCATTTCTGGCCCGCTGCTTCTAGAGAGAATGAATTTTAAATGACCCTCATAACATTTTTACAATTTCTAAACTATATTCCCTTGAAGGTGAGCTTAGTCCACATCTGACAGAATTTGAATTACCTTTACCAAAGGCAGTGAATTTTGACATACGTTATATGACTGTATTAGAATCTTTTCTTTTACGCTTTCCAAAACGAGGGTGCGACCAAAGTTTTGAACTGAAAATTCCATGCAAGTTTCTCTTGTTGTCAAAGGCCGTAAAATCAACTTTGGGATGGACCACATGCAAGGAGACGAAGTCTAATCGCCAAATCCACCATATCCACTGACATGGGATCGAGCCAAAAGCGAAACTAACAACTGAGTTTTGAATTTAAAGGAAGAATGAAGGCTTCTTTTTACTATGAATTGAAAGTATATGAATTTTCTCTTTCTCATTCTTAAACTGAAACAACTAGAATTACAGAAAATGGCAGGCATAAAAATCTATATCATCGCTATAAAATAAGACAGATATGTGCTCACAAATCACCATTACAAACAACGCATTTAATGACAGTAAGGATATCAAGCTATAATACACTCTTTATGAGAGGGAAGTAGGACGGACAGAATTAACTAAAAACATGAAAAGCTGACATATTTTCAAGAAATGTTTATAATTCTGTAAAACTGCAAAATATACAGATTAAAAGTTACCAAAACGTCTCTTTCCTCTTAGTATGCGTATGTATTCCTGCTACTCTGCGCCTCTTTTTCTCTTACCTTCATCCTGTGAATGCTGGGAGGCTGCGAGGTCGTCCTCCAAGGCCTCCTCACCTATCCCTGGCCTGTCTGTGTTGTTGTTCTCGGCATCTGTCGCTTCGTTCATCATTGGTGAGTTGAGACCCTTGGCCACTAGGGGGACACTAATTCTGGGTCATACCATTTCATGTTGCCGTTGGGAGTAACTCCTGTATGTCTCACGGGCATTAAATTATTGCAGATTCGGCTGTTTAGAAGAGCAGAAATTCTTTGTTCAATGTTTTCTCACTTTTTTCTCTGTTATGAGTAACTTTTTTGGGAACTTGTGTTTTCGAAATTTCTTTTCCCGCTATAGCTTTCTATATTTGTCATCAATGTGAACTGTAAATCACTTTCTCTAGTTGACCCAAAAATAAACTTTAAAACACCATAACCACAAATAAGATTATTCCTATTGGCAAGTAAATTTCTTCCTTGTATTCATCTTCATCTCATAATGTGTATTTTTTTTAAAACTTAACTAACCCCCCAACTTTCAACCGACAACAACTATGCTACCTTTGAACCGCTCCGCAGGCAGTCTGTAAACTGCAGCAATTAGCACTCGCGCTGCCGCAAAGCAGCCTGCAATACTTTTTCCTTAAATCCCAAGCGGCTTTGTGCACTTGCTTTAAATGCAATTAACTTCGCCAATTAGTTACCAGTCACTTTCTAAGGTGAGAAGCAATTAAATTCACAAATTACTTTTTGATAAAAATCATTCACCTGCAATGAGCGACGTCTCATTATTCACCAGACGATTCCACAGTTGGGAGTTTCCTGCAAAGGGGTTCATCTAGCAGTTAAAATAAGAAAGATCCTTTTATTTGGGTCATCTATTGTCCGGAGGTATAAATCAGATCTCTTTTCCCCTTTACAACACTTTACCACAAATAAGGACCTCCCTTGGGAGAGGGTCCGCGCTGGCATACGACCCGCTTAATTAAACGCAACCACCACTTGACAAATTGGCAAATTAGTAAAATAAATAAATAAATACAATTATTCTTCCATCTAAAGAAACATGTATGCAAACCTGTGCCAGGAAACGGCACAAAACAATTTCGCGAACTCTATCTAGGCGCCGTAGCCTAACGAAATTCAGTCAACAGTTGCAATCAAACACCAAGAATAAAAATGAAGGGAGGATCAAACAAGCAAACAAACGTACTCTTCAATAAACGAACTTCATTTTGCCTTTTTCCCAAGGGGAAAAAACTTTGTTTACATCTCCCAATTTTTTCAGCAGCAACTTAGACCGCCTGGGACGAAAGTTTCGGCGACTTGCGCTTGCTCTCCCTTTCTTGGAAATTTTCATCCATCCTTACAACCGACACTAAACCTCAAATACATACAAAGACACACAAACAAGCAGTCATACAAAAACACGCACGTGCACACACACACACACACACACATATATATATATATATATATATATATATATATATATATATATATATATATATATATATATATATATATATGGGTGTGTGAGTGTGTGTACATTTATATATATATATATATATATATATATATATATATATATATATATATTAATTTTTTTTTCAACTACATCATTTTTTTTCCACGGCGGTCAAGGAAAATAAATTCAGTCACGAGCTTATATTTCAAAGCTGTTTTTCAAAGATCAATCATGATTACAATAATGGAACTAGATTTCTCCCAGGAAAGTGGGAACATGTGACCTTCTCGAGTTTAGAAGATTAGCCTTCGGAAACCCCTAAGCGGGATAACTGATTCGGGAAATCATTTCAAATGTCGTGGTAGAAGGCGTTCTTTGGGGAATGACCTCGAGCACATACGGTTTCAAATATCTTTACAACATTATTATTATTATTATTATTATTATTATTATTATTATTATTATTATTATTATTATTATTATTATTATTATTCAGCGAACACATTCACATGGAACAAGACAGAACTGCCATAGGCAATCTGTGTGTTACACAGAATACAGTGTCATAAGTGAAAAAATAGGTTAAGCATACTAGTAAAAAGTGAGATAGGTCAACAATAAGAAGATAATTCAGATACTCGCACACAGACACTATGTGTGTATGTATATATATATTATATATATATATATATATATATATATATATATATATATATATATATATATATATATATATATATATATATATATATAGTGTCTATGTGAGTATCTGAATTATCTTCTTATTGTTGACCTATCCCATTTTTACTTGTATGCTTAACCTGTTTTTTCACTTATGAAACTTTATTCTGTGGAATACACAGATTGCTTGTTGCAGTTTTAGCTTGGTGTATATATATAATCATGAAGCTACAAATGTTGTTAGGGAATATCCCCGATGGGGAATTGTCACCGAAGGGGAATTTTTAAGTAATAAACGGATTGGTACTGCCGGGTCTCGATCCCGTGACAGTTTCCGTTCAACAACTCCAGTCGACGTTCTACCTCCCTTGATGGCTCAGTGGGTAGACCGTCGACTGGAGTTGTTGGAAGGAAACTGTGCTGTGGGATCGAGACCCGGCAGTACCGATCCATTTATCACTTATAAATTCCCCTTCGGTGACAA
The DNA here is from genome assembly GCF_040412425.1 of Macrobrachium rosenbergii. NCBI lineage: Eukaryota > Metazoa > Arthropoda > Malacostraca > Decapoda > Palaemonidae > Macrobrachium > Macrobrachium rosenbergii. Next base: position 14,067,602 of record NC_089750.1, on the reverse strand, counting down.
TTTCCCATCAGGGATATTCCCAAAGTGGCAAGGATTTGATTTTAAACAACATTTGTAGCTTCATGATTGTATATAAATCACGGTGTGATAAAAAATTTCATATATATATACAAAACCAATGTAAGCGGAAATAACCGATGCAATAAAGGTACATCAGTCTCAAAAATACTACGATGAAGACCTTGCCAGTAAATTGAGAGAAAGAGCTCACTTATTTTCCGTTGTTTTGAACACTCCTCTCGCTACTTCAAAACAAACATGTGTTGTATGATCTTACGTGATAGTTTATACCATAAACTTGACCTCAGAACGTGTTGAAAAGACATCAGCTTTGTGCCACCTTAAAAGCAAAATTACTTGACAACAGGCTGTCATCTAATACAGATTAGACATCAAAGAATCATCTCTGACTTTACTTATTCTCACACTATTATATATATATATATATATATATATATATATATATATATATATATATATATATATATATATATATATATATATATATATATATATATATACTGTATACACACAGACATAAATGAATAAAACCACCATAGACCGAAAACTAGGAAAAAGGATGCAAACTGTCCAGGATGGAATTGAATTTCATCTCTACGTCTCTCATCATCATTTACCCACATGCGACGAGTAATTATCTGTAAAGAGTAAGCAAATGAATAATTGATCCAAAATATTCATCTGATATTCTAGGTACTACCCCTTGGGCCTTGGGTCTTTCTGTCAGGTAATCTCATTTCCATATTCACTACGTTTAGCATCTCTCTCTCTCTCTCTCGCTTGAAATTCTGGTTTCAATCTTCACATCCATTAAATATATCCCCTCTATTTCTATCATCTCTTTCTCAGTCATCGCAAATTGTCTCATCTCAAAAGAAAAACCATGCTATCTCTTCCTCACTGTAGGTCTTGCAATACGCTATACTGTATGTTGAGACCCCTTATCAAAGTCACGCCGCCTGTCCGTCTGTTTGTTTACCTTTACGCGACTTTTTTTCGCGGGTCTTCCTTGTCCCCTTGTTTTTGTGTCTGGCTTGTCGGAACCAATTTGCCTAACTGTCTATCCCGTCCCGGTTCTTTTGTTTGTTTGAATATGTATCTTTCATGCCAGAGCTTCTATTTTGCTTGTCTATCTACTTTACGATGGTTACAATGTTCGCCCGTCTCTCTGTCAGTCAGGTAAAGTCACTATACCTCCCTGTCTGCTTATCCAAGTCCATTTCCCTGTCTTTCTGTCTGTCTGTAATGCCAAAGTTCATTTATTTTACTACACTCTGCCATCACCTATCTTTCCTTGAGATCGTCTTTCATAAAGCTTCTCTGACGATCTGAATTTCTTCATTTTCCTTGGCATGACTGTCTGTACTCTGTTTGTGTAGTCAAGTTCCTTCCTTTAACTTCTCCTTCCTTTAACTTCTCATCGAAGTGCATCTGCAATAACATGATCTATGTTCTTATTTAGCTTACAGTATTACCAAGAACGTCTTTGACCCTTCTACTCCCTTTTGTCGTCTTGGACATCTTAAAAGATGTCACAGCAAGTATATAAAGAGCGTCAGACTTTCTCTCCTAAATATATCTTTGCTATTCGTTATTCTTAATTTAAAAATTAAATGCGCATGCATGCGCCTGTACTGTACATACACGACACACACACACATATATACATGTCTATGTATGTATATATATATATATATATATATATATATATATATATATATATATATATATATATATATATACGAGTATATACACAATATTGCTACATGTGTGTATTTAAAGTGTACAATCGTACAAACATAATAATATGTGTTTACATAAGACATCGGGATTCAAAGTTAATAAGCACATATAGGGTTACTAACGATGATCATGTTTCCAAAACTTCACGCTGGCATCAATTCTCATGGCCAAGTCCATTTTTCTCTTTTCTCACGAAGTTCCTTCACCCCCATTTTTTTGTTTACAGTGAACGTTACCTGCGCAAGGGACGGAGCATTTTCAACGTTTCAACATCTCTCTAAAATAAACGTTTCCCCGGATCCAATTCCAGCCAGCCCTCGAGGCTTCTGCTGCTACCGCTGTTATTCCATTAATCCACTAATTTTCCCCGTTTTCTTCCTCCCATTTTTCCCAACACAACGTTGCTTTGGGTCGCGCTGAGCCTTTCCCCTTCGTTTTTAAGCTCCTTCTACTTCTCTTGGAGCAATCTCTTTCCAATTCTTTTTTTTTCTTTTATCCAGGACACGTTAGGTTTCTAACAAATTATTTTGGAATGCAACATACGGTTCAAGATCCAGTGTTCCCAAATTAAAGTCATTTGTTTGAGAGAGAGAGAGAGAGAGAGAGAGAGAGAGAGAGAGAGAGAGAGAGAGAGAGAGAGAGAGAGAGAGAGAATATAAATATACGGTCCACTGAAAATCTTTTTACACAGACATGAAGACAGAGTCACCCAGGTAATTTATTCATCATATACATGTGCACATACACATACATACATACATACATACATACATACATACACCTTCCCCCCACAACACACACACACACATATATGTATGTATATACATTTGAGTGCTTAATCACGCAAACTCGTTACACTCTGTGTTCATAATTCTTCGGGGCTTAAACTCTTAATGTAAATACGAACAAATATCACTTGTGCTTGCTTTACTTCTGAACCGCTTTTAAAAACTTCCTCAGAGACAGAGACTCACAAACACAAGCGAAGCACTTTTGGATTTTCGCCACTCACTTGTCTTGCTTCACTTCGCCGTGAGTTTATACATACGTCAGTCCAAAGCCCGTATAAAAAAGGAAGGTTAAGAAAGAACGTACAATCGTAGCGTTGATGAAATTAGGAAAAAACCTTGGCGGTCTAGGGAGAGCGGCAAGGGTCATTATGACATTCGGAGGACCAACTGAGTACGAGCAAGAATTTTCTTCAACATGAATAAATTCCCATCAAACTTTACTTTCCAAGAGCACATCTCTTATTCCCAACTCTTATGAGAAGACCCTTTTCATCTTGAATTGCTTTCACAACTTTTTCGAGCCCATTCATAAATGGCTCTGACCATGAAACTGAATGATGAAGAGTTTAGTTTTTGTGGAGGGGACAATTATTATTAGATTTCAACACTTCATCTGCTTGTGCTTTATGGTTTATAAAAGATTACGTTTTGAGTGGACTTTTAATTTAAATTCATCCTCTTCTTTTACCAGGACATTTATCTTCTTTCTTTTGCTACGAATATGTAATTCAAAACCGTCTTTATCAAAGTCTTCCTCTTCTTTAGTTATATATGCCAGTTCCTCTTCTATTTTCCTGAATGAAGTAAGCTCTTTCAAATCATGCCTCTCTAATAATAAATTTCCTTACCACTTATTTTTTAATCAAACTACATGCACACCAGCGTTTAGATGTTAACTCTACACAACTCTGAAAGATCTAAGCACACTATTTCGAAACTTCACTCCCGTGTCAAGTTCATGTTAAGGCATTGTGTTTTGTTTAACCTCTAGGAAATTAGAACTAATACAAGAGTGTATGCCAGCAATGTAATGGGTATTATAACCATAATCCAGAGAGAGAGAGAGAGAGAGAGAGAGAGAGAGAGAGAGAGAGAGAGAGAGAAACTGAGGAGGAGGGGAAGGAGAAGGGAGGGGGTTGGCAAGTCAATATTGATTGTCCTTGGCTGTCCCGAGCGCAACCAACACACACGTACACGCGCGCGGACGCAAGTACATACGTACAGACACTCTACACACATTTAGAAGAGACTCAAAAACTTCATTCAAACTTAATCTATTTTTACACTCACAAGCACAATATTTATATCTAACACGCAAAAATCAGGGATAAAAAGACACTCCGACTGACGCTAAATATACTGGCCGAGACCAACACGAAAACATCAACACCACTATCTTGAAAATAAAAGAAAAACTAGAGAAAAATCCCAACTGATCATACTGGAAAATTTTTTTTAAAAATGCCCCAAAAAAAAAAATAAAAGAAAATTATCAGAAAAAACAAGTAAAAGGCCATAATAGAAGCTGCTTCGCGAAAGCCTAAAAAAAGAAAAAAAACAACGCCTATTCGTCAGACAGTCTCGAGGCTGTGTACTTCCTTCCTTGAGGGCAAGAAAGATACTGCATGGATTCACGGGGCGGGGGCGAGAGCTCGCATACACACAAGTATACACAAGCGCACATCAAACTCTGCTGACGTCACGTCACGTGTCGTGTGTTTGCACTTATAGGGTGTAAGAGAATAACTGATAGTCGTGCACGCACTCAGCTCATGTATTCGACCTAATGAGGTTCGCATTTTAACCTCATTTTTTCTTTCTTAAAACTCCACTCGGCTACGCTAGAATGCTGTAAGGTACATGTTGCACTGAATACCAGTTTCCATTTTTTCATTTTTCATTTTTTTTCTTTTTTGACATCAAAAGTTAGAATCTGTATTACAGCTGAGGGTAAACTAAATATACTGTATATACATTTATTTAGACTGGGTAAACCAGATATGTATTTCTTGAAACTGGATATTTTGAATATGCTCATATTTTACTCTGGTGTAATGCCTAAGTTTCAGCTAAAGGTCAGGTAGATCCACGTAGGCATTCTTCCCATTAACGATAAACCCAAGATATTACAAAATAAAGGTTTTGGCAAAACTCATTTATAAAAAAAAAAAAAAAAAAAAATAGAGACTTAACCTTAGCGCTCCGATTAGGACTAACTTTACAACATCAATCGTGATTGTGACAAATCAGATAAAAACTGAGAGTCGTAGATTAGTGGTTTCATTGAAATGTTTTTAAAATACTACCCATAATAAGTAATCTTGGCCATAATCTCAATTGTTCTTCATCAATAATTCACGATGTGGTCATTTCTCATAAAACATTTTTTCCTTTTGTTCTGCAAGCAAATTTCAACATAACAGAATTTTCAAGTGATATAAAATGAGCTAGTAAAGATTTGACGAAAAGAATAAAATCACATACTGATAAAAAATATATATAAATAAGTAAACGACGGGGTACACTTCACATACAGATAACATAAATAAATATACACAGAAGAAGAGGTTTGGTTGCCAGTCACCGAAAAAATGGGTCTGTCCCAGGTCTGTATTCTGGTCTTTTCTTAATGCTGTCCACACAGTCATGGACCAGGCTACCCAAAACAACAACGGTTGAAAAGAAAATCTTATGCTAAATAATGAAAGACCTACGAGAAGAAATGATTCACGAAAGACGGGAGATAATCGAGAATCCCACATCGGGCAAGCGAAAGGCAGACAAGACTTATCTTGACCCCAGAGTTTTCAACTTCTTTCTCCTTTGACGTCTTTGAAAGACTGTCGCCTTATTCACGGGCCTCTCAACAGAACACGATGTCAGATTCTCATTTCAGTAAAATTCACTTATTCTGTTGCGCAGTCGAAACGTAATTTTTCCTCTGATTAAAGAATTTTCTTTTCAGAAATATTACCAGTGCCTTTCAATTGCCTCAAGTCAGAAATAGAATTGAGCCAAGCACGCAGAGACCGCTCAGAGAATTTCTTGCTTCTTTAAATAGAATCTTTTCTCAAAAAGGTAAATAATGACGTTCTTTCACTGCCACAAGATTACGTCAATGCTCTCGACTCCATTCACACAATCACGAATCGTAATGATATGATAAATAACTCTCTCAAATACTTGAGTTCATTTTCCCCAAAAGAAATACCCTTGACCATAATCTCAATTGTCCGCTATTATTATTAATTCATGATTTGCACATTTTCTCATGCAACATTTTTGTTCGTTTATTCTACAAGCATGTTTCACGAGAATAGAATTTTTTTTAAATAAAATGAAATAGTAAAAAGATGATAAACAAAATAAAATAAAGTACAGGTAATATAAATATATAAATATACGATAATAAATAATCTAAAACAGCGGAACATGGCGTTAAAAGGCATAACACAGACATAATTATCATTACTTATTTTCACTTTTAATGTTTTATATATCCATTTAAAAACAATGCCACCCTACCATTCTCTCTCTCTCTCTCTGAATGAAAAGACAAGGAAACTCAATAGCGTTAATTGACAGAACCTCTCTCGCCCAATTTGTGTGACAATCCTGTTTTCTTCAGAACCTTACTGGTGCGTCTTGTGACACAAAGCTCAAAAACCACACACACACACACACACAAATTATTCTGCATAAACTTACAGATTAAGTGATGCCTTGAAGCAACGTGAAGATATGCTCAAGAAAAGCATTACTTCGACAAGAGACTTATAAATAAAAAGCTGTATTGTACTTTATGATACCATCACGAATGCTTCAAGACAAAATGAAAAACAGGAGCAATATATATATACAATGTGTGTGTATGTGTGTTTGCCTTTCCCTTAGCTGGGTGTCTCTAGTTGTTACCCTTCCTTCAGTAACACGGTAGATACACCACTGGCTGTTTGATCAGGAAAGTAAAGCAATATTAGGTCTGGGTCAGTACCTGGACAAGTGGAAACGCCTTACGTCCATGGGAGAAGGGGTGGAGCTTGCAACCTCATTCCAAAAATACGTGTTGAAAACGGGAAATGATACCAACTTTTGGAACCACCCATTCCAGAAGGAAAATAGACTGTGGTGCATAAAATTTATATAATTATATAATAAGCATATAACATAATTTTGACTAAAAAATCGAGAACAGATATATAGAGTAATGAAATAAAACTGATTATGTGCAGCACATCCACCACTCACAGAAACCCATTGATACTGAAAAAACTATGCCATATCAGCGGCTTCTGATGACAATCTCAGATCTGCAAAAATCCTATTTAGTACACACTATAGTACTCCTTTAAACACATAAACATAGAATACGATGAAGCCGTATAATTTACGTTACTCTCTCTCTCTCTCTCTCTCTCTCTCTCTCTCTCTCTCTCTCTCTCTCTCTCTCTCTCTCTCTCTCTCTCTCCATATATATATATATATATATATATATATATATATATATATATATATATATATATATACACACACACTCAATAATTCCTACCACTTCTTTTTCTTAAAAACTTCATGAAATGAACAGTGATAACAGTCACAGTGATAATTAATAAGAGAGCGAAAACGGAAAAGCCCTGAATAACCCAATTATTTGTATCTTTGAAGATTAATGTTGAAAAAAACTTTAGCGGTCAAACATCGCTGAAAAAGTACAAAAAAATTTCTGACATTGCAAAAGGGTTGCTTTCATTTGTCCCAGCTAAACAAAATTACATAAAACTACCTTTTGTTTTCTACGAATTTTAAGCATTAAAAAGGATACCCTCATTTATTTTCCAAACATTAAGAAAAGTAAAACGAACAACTTTAATGCCTTACAGAACGAAAAACTTTCACGATTAAACGCAAATGAAGAAATGTTAAGAACGTAAGCCCTTGCTAAATAACTTAATACCAACGCCTACATATCATAACATAAATAGCCTATGTAATCAAAAGCACCTGCAGCATTTCAAGGTTACCAAGAAGAAGAAGATGAGAGAATAGACAGCAAAACTGATGAAATCCACTGGTCATAAAAAACATCGAAGAGAATTACGAAAAACTTGAAACTCTACCGAAAATAAACTTCAATTCTGTTAAAACCTATGAATGCAATTCTAATAAATCTTATGATCAAGAAATGAAAATGTTTAGTTTATAGACCAAAAACCTTGATATCTAAAAGAATAAAAGACAAATATTTTAAGTGTACTACCAAGGAAATACTCCCTAATTCAACAAGTCTACTTATTATCAGAGTCTCAAGAAATCAGGATTAGCAGTCCCGAGCTTCACTTTCATAAAATAATAACAGAATAAAAGGACAAGTTCTAAACTTACAAGCAACATTTAATACACCAATCCTTCTCAACAGTGTGGCAAATCATATGTATAAGAGAGAGAGAGAGAGAGAGAGAGAGAGAGAGAGAGAGAGAGAGAGAGAGAGAGAGAGAGAGAGAGAGAGAGAATGGATAATTACAAGGCACCGATAATAATGCAGGCTTTGGTTCACATGAGACTTGTATATGCATCAATAAGGGTGTATAATAACCTCTCCTCATATATTGATCCATTCCTCGTATTTTTAGACATCCTCTCTCCCCTTCTCCAAAATACCATCCCCAACAATCCGCCCCATCTCGACTAACCCTACCTGATCCATCTCGTCTGTCGATGCCACTTCAGAAGATATGGATTCAGGAAAAAACCCTACTCAACACTGTTAGAGAATCTCTCTCTCTCTCTCTCTCTCTCTCTCTCTCTCTCTCCACCCAGTAATAGATTGACTTCTTACATTTTCTTGTTTATTTTATGAACAATCGTGCGTGATTCAATGAATACGTGCATACATGCAAGTAGATATGTGAGGTTTCCGTCTGTGAGTATGCGCGTGCGCACACACATAAACCCACAAAAATCAGACAATATTAATCTATAATGAAGATTATTATTCTAAACAAACTTATCATCAACTTCATTTAACAGAAGAAAAGTTAAAGCAAAGCCAAATCGAAAAAAAAAAATATATAGTCGTGCTTCCTCCTGAAACAATTCTTTCAGTCTTTTACAGACTCCCTGGATTAGGTCAAGGTTAGATTGCCACCGCTGTTTCTCTCATTTCTCAGCCATTTTGCGATAACAAATACTAAACGTTTGAAAATACAATGGCACAATGTGCGAAGATCTGCACGAGGTGTTACGAAGAAGAGAAAATAAACAGATGAACAGACTGACTTAATCGCGATGCCTATATCTAGGTTCAGGCTGTCCTTATAGATGGTTCAAAGTTGGATTATAGCCTTTCCGGGTACGAATCGCCCGGGTACGAATCATCGAAGAGTTTCGTGCCTCAAGGGAATACTTCAATGATCAGTGCAAAAAAAAAAAAAAAAAAAAGGAGCTGAGTCTCCTCATCTCTCGCTGGTTTCAAGACATTCATTTAAATTTCCTTCTCATTAAACGAAAATTTTTACGACCCATTGCGACGCTGATGTTCCTGGGAATGGATATCGGTGCCTTCCTGAGCGCACGGTCATTTAAACAGACATTTTAAGGAGCGCGAACTCCAGTCTTTCCAAAATAAGGAAATGAGTGTTGTAGTGTATAATTTACTGATTTTATCTACTTTCTACTTGGGAGGCACGACTAAAATGCGTGCTGGTAGTTCTCTGGATTGTTCCCCCGGCCCCAGTTGCCCCGCTGACTTTTTTTTTTTTTTTTAGTCGCTCTCTTTGGCCCCTAGATGTGCATCTTTTTAACTCCACCAAGGAGGTCATATTTGTGGTTCGGTTTTCGTTTGGTAGCAGGATTGCACCAAATGTTATATGAGAAATTTTACGATCTTTTTTCCACAGGCATGACAAAAAAAATTATAAGATGTTGACAGCATTTATTACCGTATATAACATGCATCAACTAAAATGTTCTCTTCTAAAATTCTTTGCTCTCATGTCATTACTGAACTCTCTCTCTCTCTCTCTCTCTCTCTCTCTCTCTCTCTCTCTCTCTCTCTCTCTCTCTCCCTTTTCATCAAACTCAATAACCTTAAAACGAAAATCATGCCGAATACGACAATGTAGTATAAGCCTAAACAACAAATCCTGAATTTCTCTCCTCATACGCAAGTGCTATTACTGGTCAGCTCTATACTTCTAATACGAGAAGCCATTAAAACTCAACCTGACGCATTAAATACAATTCCACAATCACAGATGATGCCATGATTCTCAGCAACTAGTCTTGTTAGTGTCTTAGTCCACTTCACCGGGTTGGAACCGCTCTGGGGATATTCTCTTTCCCAAATGCTGGAGAAGCCTATAAAAGTAAGAAATCACCTTGATAATGCATCATTTGGTTTCTGTTTCTAAGTGATCAAGGACTGAATTTTCGGTTTACAAGCAATTTTACAGTTATCTTATTGTCTCATATAACATGAAATCATACATCTATCAAGAGTCTTGAATATAAACGGCGAAAATCAGTCACGATAAATCATTAAAATTTATCCTGATTTCAAAATCAAATTCACGCAAAACGAGAGAGAGAGAGAGAGAGAGAGAGAGAGAGAGAGAGAGAGAGAGAGAGAGAGAGAGAGAGAGAGAGAGAGAGAGAGAGAGAGAGCTGCTTTGCACTCAAGATGTAGGTTAAAGAGTAATACATTCGTTACAATGCATCATCAACTTTAAAAGAGCTTAGAGCACTCTTCAACGGGAGGCAGCAGAGAGGAAAAGAAAAAGTAAAAATAAATAAGGCCTATCTCTCTCTCTCTCTCTCTCTCCCTCTCTCTCAAGAGGTGTGCGCGTCTATCCGTCTGTGTCCCACATTTAAAAATCTTTATAATTATGAACGGATATTTTTATACTCTTATTACCTTTATATGATGTATGCAATGCAATACATACACATACACACATATGTACGTATATATATATATATATATATATATATATATATATATATATATATATATATATATATATACATGCATATATATAATATATACATCAATACTTATTGCAATCTATGGTCACTCAGTATCTATAATACTGCCTAAACTGAAGACTACTTTCTTAGAACGTCTTAAAATTTGAGTTCTGAACCCAGAGAGTCGGTGAAGAAATTATTCGTAACCGAAGGAGAAGCAATTGTCTTTGGATCATCACTGATCCTTTCTGTTATAGTCAAGATTAACATTTTCAATCCAGAGGATACCAGGAGTCACACTAAACAACGTGTATACACAGAAATAAGCTACTAAGTCTTATGAATTAACATTTCTAAAACTCACAACTGAAAGCAATATAACACAAGAATTATTTACGAAAACCTTGTGGAAAAACAGCATTACAGAAGTTTGGAACTTTACACAAAACGGTGGCTATAATCTACTTAATTCATCAGAGAGAGAGAGAGAGAGAGAGAGAGAGAGAGAGAGAGAGAGAGAGAGAGAGAGAGAGAGAGAGAGGGTCAATTTCATTTTAATTCAAGTAATGGGAAATCTGATCACACCCTCTTTTCCAGCTCCCCACAGACGAAGACATAAAAATAACGCTTTTACAGTCGCATTATTTCTCAACCCTAACAATGTTTCTAAACCCGTATAAAATTACGCCCAGTCGAGACTGGTAGAAAACAACCTTTCCCTTGCTTTTTTCCCCTATCAAAATTCTCTTGGGAAATACGACCCCCCTTTTTACAAGGGTCGTAATTTTTCGTTCGCCTTTCACGATTATAACGATGTGTAGGCCTTAGACCTCTCTCTTTCTCTCTCCCTCTCTCTCTCTCTCTCTGTAAAAACCTGTTTCACCTTCCTCCTGCAAGTGACATCTCTAGTGAGCATCAGTTACTTACAAAGAGAAAATATTTCTCCTTCAGTTACTTTTGACATGAGATACAGCTTTTCACTTTCAATCTCCTCAAAACTACAATTTGAAATAAATATATATATATATATATATATATATATATATATATATATATATATATATATATATATATATATATATTATTCTAAAGTTCTCCTTGAAGAAATGCCAACAAAAGATTAATTTACTGAGATCAAAAGACAAACTGTTGAAACGAAAAAAAGCAAGAAAGATGCAATTTACATGAATGCATGAACCAATTTAACTTGGGCCAATATTTTTTGGAGAAAACATTGTCTGAAACTAATAACCCTGGCTCGCCTTATCCTTAACTGCACCAATAAAAATGTAAATACGTCAATAAAAAAAATCTTAAGGGAAGTTATCCTTCCAATATCTATAGATGGCCCCCTTTTTTCACTAGAAGCCCCGATTTTTTTTTTTTACAGAAAGGAGAGAAATATTCCTTTGCTATAAAAAAAAAGTTTCGATAATATATGGAAAAATATTTACTCGGATATTTGCAGAGATTTATCCTGAAAATCGACAAAAGTATCTACCATAGTCCCTTCAAAGATCCGGCAAGCAGCGTTTAGGACACCGACTATAAATATGAGTTTTTCTGGCACATGTACGCACTAAACTGCCTCCCCTTTCCTACCTTCTATTTCCATTCAAATATTTTGTGTTTACCTCCTAAAGCAATTTCCTCCTTTCCACGTTTATTTGTTTTTTCATTCCATTCTCCCCATCTTTCTACTTTTATTCTTTGCTGCCACTCCACAGCTTAATCTTTATCCCAATTCAGTGCAACACTTTCTCTCTCTCTCTCCCATCAAACAATGTAAAATAAATTTATGGAACTTTTTATCAGTTAACGATTCAACCCTAATATACACGTATACACACACACATAATATATATATATATATATATATATATATATATATATATATATATATATATATATATATATATATATATATATATATATATATATATATAAAACACATATGTGTGCGTGCGTTTGTATGCTTGCGCACGAGGGTCTTTTAATTCCCCCTCGTTTTCGTCTATTTCCACTTATCATCGGATTAAAACACCAAGAAAACTGAAACTACTACAAAGTTGGTGACTTACAATGAGATGGAGGTTGCTAACGTGAGAGGCAGGGTTACTATTATAAGGGGAAAAGCTAGGGGAATGAATATCGTATAAGAAAGGTTACCAACTTATGGAAGAAGGAAGAAGGGTCCATGAGAGAGACCCAGTGTTGGGGGAATCAGGTATTCATTTGATTAGAAAGGGATCTACTGTGAGGAAAAGTAGAGTGAGGAAAAGGGTTGCTCTTGTGGTCAAAAGGGGATTTATTGTGAGAAAGACACCGGTGAGTTGAGACTGGGCAGGGAGAGAGAACAAGTGTGAAGAAAAGTTGTAATACTGTGAAGGGGATTTGTAGACGTGATATAGAGTAAGAATGCTTACTGGGTGAGGAGAAACAGTGGTGAGAGCAAAGGGTAAAGGGATAAAGTTGTCATGATTACACAAAGGCACAGTCATCTAATAATAACAAATAGTAAACCATGATATTTAGGCAGTTTTCTTGGGAGAGAGAGAGAGAGAGAGAGAGAGAGAGAGAGAGAGAGAGAGTTACGAAAACAAACTTGCCTATGGAATACTTAAATCAATGCATTACACACGTTTCATTATAAACAAAAACGTTAGCTAACAAATGAACTGATTTTCAATATATTATCACGGGGTCTAATATCTTGAAAAATACCGTTTAAAGAGATGGGTTTCTTCCTGTAGGACTTGCATTTACTCACTGCTAGAACCCAGTCTCATTGTGATTCATTGCCGCTCACTCAAGACTTGTCAGTCTGTTGCAAGTTTCGAAGCACTGGTTTCTGGGATTATAATGCTAACCCAGCTCTCATTCCTAAGCACATTGTCACAGGAGTTTGCCGAATGTACCTTAATATTGAGAGACCAGCCGTCTAGCGAGCATGATGCTTTCCACCATTTATTCTTAGCATAATTGCACTAATTGTTATTTACGCGAGAATTTTAAAGGAAAACATAATTTACATTTACCCTAAATCTACTATTGAAAAGAAATTGATGCCCTGTTGGCAGAATTATGTAAAAAGATCTAAGCATCATTCTAACTATCCTTTTCATCTGAGAGTGTGTTTCCTCTGAGACAACATTCATTTCTTGCTCAAAATATTACCGGTATTATTTATGCGTCGGGACACTTGTGTCTTTTAGCCGACTAGTCTTAGTAGCAGTAGTAGCAGCAGCAGCAGCAGCACAAAGAAATAATCCTTGCTACTGTGGAAAAAAGAAAAAGAGTCACCATTTCCCATATTAATTTAGAGAATCGAGCCCAGAGAATGTATCTATTCCTGAGTGAATAAAGGTTTAATTACTCTGCGAATTCGAGCAACAACGACCTTTATATGTAACTCAAAGCAAGGGGAAAGTTTTGCAATGGTCATATATCTATTTTTGTTGAAACATTTGGAATAATTTAACTAGGAATAGGGTCTCTCTCTCTCTCTCTCTCTCTCTCTCTCTCTCTCTCTCTCTCTCTCTCTCTCTCTCTCTCTCTCTCTTCTAGTCAGCTTGTGCGTTTGTGTTCGCAAACAAGCACTTAAGAGTTATCAGAAAAAGGAACTGACTTTTTCAAAATTTCAAAACTAACAAACTGTAAATTCCAAAAACCCGAACTATCCAAATCGTCTACAACGCTGCCATCAAATATCATCATGATGGCCATTATCATCATTTACCCGGTCCTCATCCAAGGGATAGCAACAGAGTAATGAGGGCTAACTAAACTCCTCCAGGGCAATAAACAAGTAATAGGCAATTGCGCAATAAACAAGTAATGGGCAACAGGAGTGGAGAGACGATGGGGATACAGGGTGAGTGGTAGGTCGTTCTCTGGGTGCCTTTATGACAACATTTCGTCATTTTAATCTGTTTCTTATACATTGTGGCGTTCCTCTTGTGGTCTAATTATGCTTGACACCATTGGTCAACATTTCCTTTACATGAAGGCTGATGGATTGGCAAATCAAAAGTGATTTCCTTTACATGAAGGCTGATGGACTGGCAAATCAAGTGATTTCCTTTACATGAAGGCCGATGGATTGGCAAATCAAAAATGATTATCGTTTGGAGCAGGTTTTGAACAGAAGATTCTCAGACTTTCCGTCCACTTGGATCAATCATGTACTATTCACGGAGATAATATTCATTTGTTATTTACCTGCATAACGACAAGTGTTGACTCCATAACCAGTCTCTCATTTCGAATGCACTAAATAATCAAAATACTAACTAGATGAATGTGAACATGAGAGAGAGAGAGAGAGAGAGAGAGAGAGAGAGAGAGAGAGAGAGAGAGAGAGAGAGAGAGTTAACTGCAGAGAAATCTTTACATCTGAAAATATAGACTAACAAAAATATATATATATATATATATATATATATATATATATATATATATACAGTATACATCCATTATATATATATATATATATATATATATATATATATATATATATATATATATATATATACGTTTGTGTGCGTGTGAATAAAATGAACAGGTAAACTTAAGCGATTTCACATCAACAAGATAAAATAAACATTCAGAGAGATCCAAACAGTAACGGACTGAGAGAGATAGAATCATGGAAGGAAACGTAAAACGTATAAGATTCCATACGATGCCTCCACGAACATGAAATTGGAGAACTTTCGATATGATTCATCTCCACACACGCAAACTCTCTCTCTCACACACACACACAAAGAGAGAGAGAGAGAGAGAGAGAGAGAGAGAGAGAGAGAGAGAGAGAGAGAGAGAGAGAGAGAGAGAGAATTTCGTTCAACTTGTCTAATTACAGAGATAAGATTTGGTTTTATTCACGAAAAATCTATTCACTTTCTTCCCTTGCTGTGTAATATTACATCCATGCATGCAAACATTCATACATATGCATGACCGAAGAGCAAAATATTCTCTTCATTCGCGATGAGGAAGAAAAACAAATAGAGAATGGCTGACAAGCAGATAAAGAAAAAACGACTTATATTGCGGTTAGTTAACTTGCAAATAGTTGAGAGATGGTCGAAATGAAAAATAAAGGGATAACCCTCAAGGATCTAGAAAAAAAGATTATGGTTTCAAAGGATTCAAACTTTTCTCGAGGGTGGGATAGACGGAAGGCCGCTATTCCTACCAAAAAACCTCCCATATTTTCTCACTTGACCTCTCTCACACCAACCACAGCCTCTCGTTCTCCCTTTGGCTCTCTGTGTGTGTGTGTGTGTGTATGTGTGTGTCCGTCATCCATCAGTCCCAAATAGTAACAAGGAACTGAAGATGAGCAAAACTTGACACAACTACCATTCATCATGGAGGATCTTGAGTGCCTCAAGATAATCAATGAAGGCTCCTTAAACGATAAATAGCCGGGCTTTTCAAAAGGTCCTGTTATGAATAGTGAACCCCCTTTGATGACCTGTCTCTCTCTCTCTCTCTCTCTTTCTCTCTCTCTCTCTCTCTCTCGATATTACAGAGGAGGTATTTTCAAAATGTGCATAATGAAAGCTCTCAGTGAGTTGTTCCCAAAAACTGTTGTCCTTATCATTATAATTTTATTATCATTACTATTACATCGCAGAGAATATGTTAAAACTATGATACTGGAAAAACAAAGAATAATCATTTAGCTATACTTCAAAACGAAGTTAACAACTTAGCCTAAAACAAAAACATTCACTAAGAATTCAAGAAAAATATCAATAACCTACATGTAATACAATTTCATCACTCAGAAACACACGACAATTTCTCCAAAACCAAAACTGCTCATTCAATGCAGCCCATAAAAAGATGCAAACGGGACTGAGAGGCGACAGCTTTACTAAAGCCTCTCTCTCTCTCTCTCTCTCTCTCTCTCTCTCTCTCTCTCTCTCTCTCTCTCTCTCATTCAAGTCATATACGGAAACCTCTTCTCTCTAGCAGCATCTACGCCAGTATAATATGAAATAAATTCCACCGTGTCTGTGTCCTGACAGCTCGTGTTCATAATGTGACTGCGTCCAGGATAATAGTTGATAACGCGTTACTGGAGCATCCAAGCCAAGATCTGCTCTCGGGTCTGTAGGTACAAATGTTTCCTTCTTCTTGTTCTTTACGTTATTCCATTTTCCGTACCATGATTTGGATGAAAAAATGGGACACAACAGATGAATGGAAATGGTAGCCCTCCCTCCGCCTATTTTACATAATCAATGAAATCCATAATTAAAATTCTATTTTTCCACCGGTGCATTTTAATTACAGGGCGATAAAGAAGAGAAATAACGATGAGTATTTATAACGGCCACTAATAACATATATAATATATATTTTTTCCATGTACCGAATATAAACTGGTTTTAAAGTACATTTAATGGCGTTTGGTAACACCGGCCTCCTGCAACAACCCTGGTGACGTCATAGCGGTAGGAAGTGGAAATCGGATCGATTTGCGGTCTAGGAGAGAGAGAAGCTTCACCTGAGAGAGAGAGAGAGAGAGAGAGAGAGAGAGAGAGAGAGAGAGAGAGAGAGAGAGATAGCGATGTCATCCACCTAAGAGCTTTTCTTTTTATTCTTATCCTGCTATTTCTTATGGAAATCACACAACTCTCGCAATTTTTTTTTTTTTGCTATAAGCAGACCCCCTTGCAACTCTTCACAAAATTACAAGATATGCATAAATAATTGAAGATACAAACTTACATAAAGAATATTGTGTCTGATATTCGTCAAATACTCAGCCGACTAGGTCACAACCACAAGCCACTGAGATGACAACAGGTATCATCACAACTTCAGCATGAAATAACATTTAAAAATGAATAAGAGGAGGAGGGATAACGGGTAAAAACATCTATATATGACAATCTTAACATTATTTGGAATCTAAGGTCACTGATTAATATTTATCAAGAAAACGAGAATGC
Organism: Macrobrachium rosenbergii; assembly: GCF_040412425.1. Lineage (NCBI taxonomy): Eukaryota > Metazoa > Arthropoda > Malacostraca > Decapoda > Palaemonidae > Macrobrachium > Macrobrachium rosenbergii. The sequence continues at coordinate 14,050,111 of NC_089750.1, read as the reverse complement.
AGAGGCGGACGCTTCCTATCCAAGTGACAAAACACACACACACGTACAAGTGGAAATACAGAAAGAAAAATTAAATTAAAAACAAACTATTTAACTCTTATTCTAATTCTGAACTTATATAAGAAAGCTACATGAAAAAGCAAAAAGCAATAGAATTCCGCCTGACTAGTGATCACATCTAACGCTTCCTATATTGTGGACATAAATGATGACTAAGGTCATGACTGAGAAGGACGAACGGGCAAATAACATGCCTCAGGAAGAGGCTGATTTGTAGAGACGATTGGGTTAAACTGAAACAGTGCTGACTGAGTGGGAGGGCACGCTATCGGAAGCGCCTTAAGCAGCTACCGAGCTGCAGAAATGATGTCAGTGGCACAAAATACAATTTACTTGATCTCCTTGAAGGATACAAGACAGTAAGATTCAAGAAATCTGAAGACGAAACACTTTCAAATCTCAGCGGTAGTAATAGAGGGAGAGAAACAAGTTGTCGAGCAGAACAATCGTCAGGGGAAGGTAGATTTTTACAGAATAAAAGTAGGAAGTGGTAGCTTGAACGACTGAGAGAAGAACGTAATCCGGAATGGCTTGAATGACTGAGAGAGGAACGTAATCTGGAATAGCCTGAATGACAGAGAGGAACATAATTCGGAATGGCCTAAATGACAAAGACGAACGTAATCTGGAATAGCCTGAATGACAGAGAGGAACATAATCAGGAATGGCTTGAGTGACAGAGAGAGGAACGTAATCTAGAATGCCTTGAATGGCAGAGGAACGTAATTTGGAATAGCTTAAATGACAGAGAGGAACGTAATCTGGAAGGGCCTGAATGACAGAGAGGAACATAATCAGGAATGGTCTTAGTGACAGAGAGGAACGTAATCCAGAATGGCCTGAATGACAGCGGAACGTAATTCGGAATGGCCTGAATGACTGAAAGTGGAACATAATCAGGAATGGCCTGAGTGACTGACAGAGGAACGTAATCCAGAATGGCCTGAATGCCAGAGGAACGTATTCGGAATGGCCTGAATGCCAGAGGAACGTAATCAGGAATGGCCTGACTGACTGAGAGAGGAACGTAATCAGGAATGGCCTGAGTGACAGAGAGGAACGTAATCCAGAATGGCCTGAATGACAGAGAGGAACGTAATCCGGAATGGCAACCAGGACAAATGAAAACTAAACATTCCGTTAAGACATCTTGCATCGAGTGGTTGAATGACGAGGTTACGATATCTTGCATCGACTGATTGAATGACGAATTAAAATGACTCATAAAGCAATGAATTTTCACAGAAGAAATTCTGAAGATATGACCTTACTGAAGTAATGACTGACTTGCTGGGTGACTGTGCAAACAATCAGGCTCATGAAAATTAGGTATGGGTAAATGGGGTCAACCGTATAGGCTACCTTGAAAAATGCGGCCTAAAGTAAGGTCAAACGAATGATTTTAAAAGTTAATCTGAGGTTTATTAGAAGATCAAGAAGAGAGAATGAACCGGCTTACAAGCATTTCTGCAAAGACTAAAATATAGGCTTTCAGGACATAAATACCTACAAAATAAGGACAAAAATAGACACTCCAAGTGACGAAATCTAATGAGATATCATAAGTGTAGTAGCATGTGAACTGACAAGAGACTGGTGCGATGAAGAGAGATTCACATTATGCTAAGTAAATACGGATGCATATGAGCTGGAACGTACTGTACACAATACAAAGCTACCTACGCGTATGTAATTTCAGCACTTAGAACACGCGTTTGGGAGCGTGTGTAAATACAACACATATATTTATGTATAAATATAACTATATATATACAATAAAATAAATAAATACATATATATACACTATATTTATATATGTAACATAATATATACATATTTATATAAAAATGTGTACAAACACTTATTTTTAAAAGTATGCTCTTTCAATCAATCTACTGTAGAGACAGGAAGAGGACGCTCCCTCAAGTTCGTAAAAGACTGCGTTTAATCATTCTGTAAAATACTTCACCCGTGCCCTCGGATTGGTTATTACGGTAACCGTTATTGGCTATCGCTATATACATACTATAAAATACCGCGCACATATTACCACGCCACACTTGCAACACAAATTTATAACCCTTATTTATCGACCTTCTAGTTCTCTTTTCCTACCCCTCACTTGCTTACCTATGGATAAAATTACGATAAAAAAAACAGAAAATAAATGATATCCACAACTTTCCTATTCCTTCAACAGGAATCAACTCTTTTCTCGTTTGTGTGTTTCAAGGGAAAAGAGAATCCTTTTCCATGAAAGTTCTGTAACATTTTTCGATACCTGGAGCTTAACGCTTCAGCTAGGAACCAGAAAATCCATTTATCTTAGCTAGAAAAAAAATAGATAATCATTTAGTCCATCTGAATGTAGGGAAAATGAAAATCTATAAGTTTTCCCTTGCCATACAAACACATATATCTTCAGTACACAAATAAAAAATCCCAATAAAAGTTTGTTAAACATCGAAAACCAGAGCGAAGAGTTTACTGGAATATAAAAGTAAATTAAAAATACACAAGGCTATAAATTAGATTACATATAAAAATGAGAATATACTAACAAAAAAAACATTAAACGACATACACATTACTGTAAATAATGTAAAATCAAATATTGCTGAAAATTAATGTAAAGTCAACGTGAAAATTAGAAAATGCAATACATTATTTAAGAGACATACTTAGTGTAAACAACTGCAAATGAATGTAAATTGTACGTTAAAAGAACGAAGCCACATGTAAAACGAATAAGGTATAAGACAAAAATTAAAATATAAAAAAAAATGCGGAAACACGAAACATGTAAAGTATATCCCAAGAATAAAAAAAATAAACAAGATGGAGAATGGAGGAAAATGCAAAACCAAACCGACAATAAATAAACGCCAGAAAAACCTCGAAGACTCGGGATTTCCCAGCCCACAATGCATTGCAGATAGAACCAAACAATGACAAAAACTGTGACGTAATTCGGCTCAGCCCCTTGATAAAACGTACCAGCCTCGGCCTTTGCTGCAATCTTAATCATTTGCCACCACTCCTAATGCTCACCCTCCCTCCTCTACTGTCCCTCCCTAAACCCTGTCACGGCTACCACTGCCAGACAGCAAAGGGGTTGCTGGAGAACCCCCAGCCCCAGTTCCACCCCCCCCCCAACAAGGGACAAGGAGGAAGTGAGATATATCTAGAAGACATCTTTCCTCCTTTCTTCCTGGACACTATATACCTCTTCATGCATTCTCTCTCTCTCTCTCTCTCTCTCTCTTCCTTCTGCCTACAACCTCCTATTTCAATCCCATTCCTTTGGTTAAACTCTCCAATCTCAGTCCTCTCAGTCTTTACTTTCGTCGCCGATTGAACCAAATGGGAGATATCTATCCCTGCTTAATTTCCGGGCCAATCTCTCCCAGCGCTTCTTCCTCCCTTCTCTCTCTCTATCTCTCTCCGTTTCTGCTCCTAATCCCCCTGGGTCTAAACTTCACTAATAGAAGTGCGGGATTAAAAATGATAAAAAAAGGGGGGATCAATAAAAGAAGACAATCTAATATTTGCAAATCCAGTTAGATATCGGTTCGCCTTACAATAGAAAAACTGATTAAACTTCCATCGATATTTCTCTAGGCATTGCACTGCTATTTTTATATCCACATCTTAAATAGTGTTGCACTGGTATTGACCACTGCAGAACAAAAGAACATTTTATACAACGAAGAGACTACGGTGCGGCACAACAGCGCATGTGCCCTTAAGACACGGGTGTCCCAGGCGCGGTCAGGTTAGGTTGCACTAATCGGGTTCCATATGCAGAGCTGTCCTTTCATACTTGTAATTTCATACTAGCAAAGAACTCAAGTTCCACGATGCTGGATATCAGGATACTGATTATTCAAATATTTCCCAGGCCTCACTGTGAAACGCAGCTGCTCTAGAAGTCGTTTTTGCTTAGTCAACGCAGTCAAGTGAATCTTAAATGTCCAGCCTCTATAAATACGAGCTGCATTTTTATTTAAGATAAACAATTTATATTTCGAGTTCACCTAGTCGTTTATTTTTCTGTTACCGGGATTGTGAAAAAGTTACGCTCGGATTTTTACGATCATTTAATCAAAGGCAGGTCTCCCAACTGGTAACAAGTGTTTACATTTTAGGCCAGGTATAAATGTCACTTTAGGGGAGAATGGAACTTTTGGAAAGGGTGGGTTGGGTGTTGGATGCTCAGCCATAGTGGAGTTTCCATGTCTCAGAACGCTTTGTTGGTTCTCCTCAGATATATTTACCGGTGTGTTATCCTTCTTCTATATTTTTATGACTAACATCTTAGTTTCCATAATGTTCTCTCTACTCCAGGAAGTTGTATTTTCTTGATGTTTCCCAATTTCTAACCAATTTATTTTTCCCTACGCACTGGTCATTCTACTCTGAATCTGACGTTTTGTTTTTACTATTCCTATCCTAAATTATAATTTTCCTTGTGTTCTGACAATGTTCACTCCGTATATTTTCCGATTTTCATACGTGCCTACTAATTCCTTGTCTTCCTCCAAAAAGAATACAGGCTCATAAAATAACTCCAGTCATGATGAATCCCTTGATAAATACCAATAATAGATCCACAAAAATTACCGTTTTCTCTGAAGAAAAACAATAGACCCTAAATATTTTCCAATGAAATTCATACCACTTTATGGTTCTAACATGACTAACAAGATAAGGGCACAGAAATTTTCCAGAAGCAATAACTATAAATTCATATCTAATATGAGAGAGAGAGAGAGAGAGAGAGAGAGAGAGAGAGAGAGAGAGAGAGAGAGAGAGAGAGAGAGAATAGTTGATATGTATTCTCACACTTTACTACTACTAATATTCATTTACTCCTCGAAGTCTCAAGTCGTTCACTATCAGAAAAAACAACAGCTGAGAGGCATAACTTACTAACATATGTTTTCTAAATCAAAAATATTACACGGAATGTACGAGCAGAAGATCTGTTGCGTCAGAATATTCTGACGATGCTGAGATTCCAGTGACAACAATGTTGCTAGGAGAGGAGCGGGAAACGTTTTACTACGTACAAACGTTCGGGATAGCTTCCGTCACAACGAGCTGAAAATATCATTATCGACTTAATAGCAACGCGCTTGCCTAATGATCCTGAGCCGAAGTAACAGAAATGACAACAGAACCAATTTTTCAACGATAAAAGTATTAAAAGATTAATGTACATGAATATTAATTTGCAACATATCATTTATATCTACACAAGTAGTCTATAAGCACATATGATAAATATTGTGAGAATAAATCATAATGTCGAGCGGCCCACTTCACAACAAAACCAAGTACTGGCAACCGCCAAAAGACGCTTAACACATCAACGGGTCATGTGCGTTCTTTTTATTCATAGAGAGAGAGAGAGAGAGAGAGAGAGAGAGAGAGAGAGAGAGAGAGAGAGAGAGAGAGAGAGAGAGGATTTGGTTTTCGGTTTCACCTGTTTCAGTGTTGTACGAACATCAGAACAGTGAGAGAGAGAGAGAGAGAGAGAGAGAGAGAGAGAGAGAGAGAGAGAGAGAGAGGATCCGACATAAGGCATTCATATGTTGTTTTTTCTGAGAGAGAGAGAGAGAGAGAGAGAGAGAGAGAGAGAGAGAGAGAGAGAGAGAGAGAGAAATACATCAACAAACGCCAACACTTACGAGCCCCTGAAAGCCATTTCACCGAATATTGCCTCAACGCGCCTGGAAATACGGTGACTGTCATACCAATGAGAAGGGCGAGAATTCCTCCGCCTTTGATAAGAAATAGATCATACGTGAAGCTCGCTCGTATTTACCATTTTCAAACAGAACAGAGTGAAATGGGATAGAATTATTATATACAATTTATCTCAAATGAAATATGAATTGTCTTTTTTGTTTTCTTTTTACAAATCGACCACGGCTCATTCGTATAAGTGGCGAGCATGGAAGTTGAAATAATAATAATAATAATAATAATAATAATAATAATAATAATAATACCTATGAAGAGTACTTAACGGTTTAAAACGCAAAACGCGATACTACAACAGAAAACCAGTAACTTAAGAAAAAAAGTTTTGTTTAAAAAAAAAAACTATCTCGGTCACAGATACAAAAACTGATAGAGAAACCATATTTTGTCTTAAATATCACTGGACAAACAGTCTGTGATTCATTTACCACCATAAGACGATTGGGACAGCGATTAAAAGCAACGTACTTATAAAAAAATATAATAAAATGAATTTAATATTCCACACTTCATTTCCGTTGTCACACCAAATTTAATAATTATCAGAAATTCGGCGTTCCACATTTTCGTGCAAAAATGCAGAAATTTATCGAAAACCTCTGTTAATTCACTATAGAATTCAGGAGCCAGGTAAGATCGGCAATAAGTCAAAATCAGGCCCATGAACCAAACAGAGAAAAAAGATAATGATAAGAATATAAATAAAAACAAAAATACTAAGTCCTACACCGTTACCTTAAAAACATTTCAATTCAAACGGAGTTCCCTTAACCTGAGACTGGAACGGTTAAACTCCCTTAAATCTTGGAATAATATTTCACAAAAACAGAGAGAGAGAGAGAGAAATAAGATACGGAGCATCACTTCACTGAGGCAATGATTACCTTTTAGAGGTCCTTCCAATTATATTATGATATTATATAAACTTTTGATCAACCACTCGTCGCTCTCGTCAGGGCTTTCTCTCTCCTTTCAAACTAGTCTGCAACAACTACAGTCGACTGACCACCATGTACATTTACAGATTAGTAAACAGAGAGATAAAATAGAATAACATTATTAATTACGTCATTTTAAGAGATAACCACAAATAAAAGGCACTCAAGGAAGGGGACAATCCTCGAGAATATACAGAAATAAGAAATTTAACATACATATATACAGTATATATATATATATATATATTATATATATATATATATATAAACACGCCGTAAACCACATAGAATAATCATTAATTCACGAAGCCAAATATAAATTTACCACTTTCACGAGTCTCTGTTTAACTAGTTAACTTCACACAACATACCCAAAGAAAAGAAATTCTGCATATATCCACCAATTACTTTTCACAACATTTCTGTCTGATCTCCACATTTGTCTCATTTCATTCGTATAATAACAATAATAGAACAGTACTGTAGGTCTTATTTCCTCAGAAACAGTTGGATTTTCAAATTACAAATATCCACTTCGGTAAATGAAATCGTATCCAAGGCAATATTTTGATTACCTTTCAATGCTTTCTATAACATATCACCACACTTCTTCCGAATGGTTCGCAAAAACTTTTAATTTGACGAAAGAGTGCGACAGCTAATACTGGAGCCTCGGAAGAAACCCTTCCAATCACCACTCCACCCTGTCTTTTCCCCTCGTCGATCAAGGATTACATCGTCTGAAGGGTAAGGAGGTAGGCAGAGGGGAATCACGCTTCCCCACCGTCATACACAACGCATACACACTGTGCTGGAAACGTTAGCGCGACCAGCTCTAAGGAATAAATGGTCCAAAGTCGTCGGCCTAATAGCCTCTTTTCTTCTTGGCTCCGATACGCCTATCAAAATATACAGAGGGGAGAGAGAGAGAGTCGGAAGCAAGGGACAGGAGTTTCGGGGTTATGAGCCAGGGTAGCTACTGTGTGGCGACGACGCCGCGCGAGTTTTCAGGGTAGCAGCAGCAGCAGCAACGCTGGCTGGCTTTCCTCCGCGGATAAAGTGCTGACTGGGAGAGCTGCCTCACCAACACTATACTGTGTATAGCCAGCCTTCTCGGTTCTCCCTCGCCAATACCACCTCTTCCTCCACCACCATTACCACCTCCTCCTCCACCACGCCCACCGAGCACGCGCACATCGTCATCATCGTCAACCTCATTATCGTCATCACGCTTACGGCGTAGTCCTAAGGATAGGAAAAGCAGATGACTGTCCCTCACTGAAACCGGTTAATCCTAGCATTTAAAACTCAAACTGGAGCTCGCATGATGACATGTTACGAGAGATATGAATGCGGAGATATTTATTATAATCATTTAATATGAAAAATTCTTTATACATAAACAGGCGTGAAGTAAACAACATTTTACTCGATGGATATACATGTAAGAGAGTGTGTGTTTATATATATATATATATATATATATATACTGTATATATAATACTGATTTTTCCTTATGAACACTGTACGAATTTACATGCATGCGATGTAACCCGTCTTGCTTTAAAAATCTATGACTGTTATATAAAAAAATCGTAATAGTAAGTCCCTACCTATTCTAATCCATCTTCGCTAAAGCTGGTTGAAACTATAAACGAAATAATCTATTGCTACAAGGAAGAAAGTAGCAGTAAAAACTTGACTGATGTACGGGCGAATAACTTTACCTAAATAATATATGGCCAAACAATTACGAATTTACTGTCATTACTGTTAATTTAGGCCATCTTAAAGGGAGAATTTCAAATCCATTTTTGGTTATATTCCGATGTAAGCTTCCATTCATTTTTACTTAACGCCATTTATACATCTAATCTTTTCCTTATCAATGTTTTCTATATTTCTGCTGATTTTCAGTGACATATCTGTAGTATGAAAGTGTGAGCTCAAATTTTTCCAAAAAATTCAAGACTACACATACCGCATGGATAGGAATCCTAACTTTCTACTTGAAACACAGAAGTAACAAAATCTAAGCATAAAAACATCAGACTAAAAAAAAGTGAAGTGGCTCAAGAAGCTTGTTCGGGTATAAAGGAAACCTTTACATATTAATGACTATGGAAAATAGATAGTTTCCCTTAGTAAATGGAATGCAGAGACTTGACCGCGCCTTCGCTAAAACTAAAAGAAAAATTCTTGACTATGAGAGAGAAAGAGAGAGAGAGATTAAAACGAAAGTCTGAATTCCACAAATGTGAGAAAAAATGTTAAATTAATCCTTCTTTTATGCATTGTTACTCATGCTACTGCTAAATAAATCTGCAGTTTATAAAAACATGAAGTCAACAAGCACACTGTGCCAAATGAACTCAAGAACAAATGAGTCTCACCTCAGGGTTAATAACCTGTAATGGGTTTTGAAAACTACAAAAACTCTGGTATAAAACTAAGAGATTTTCGAGCCGGCTGAGAGAGAGAGAGAGAGAGAGAGAGAGAGAGAGAGAGAGAGAGAGAGAGAGAGAGAGAGAGAGAGAGAGAGATAATAATAATGATAATAATAATGTTATCAGTTACTGACTTCTACTGAGATGCCAGTAAGAAGTGTGAAATGGGCATTCTGCAACAGGAAATATCAAAGATATGTGTTGCTTGGGCAATGCATCCCAAGCAACAGACAAACTAAGATCTGCAAAACTTTCACTCGAGCAATTTCCTCTCCCTGGAAGCGGACACCAAGCAAGCGTGCTATATCACTTATGGAATACTGTACTTTGCAAACAAACCATATTCATGTATACCCCAGCAAGTAGGGTGTAATCTAGGTTATTGGATTACTTAGAACAATAAAAAGGTAGGATAAATATCTTCGGGCATACAAACCAGAAAGGCTCTATTACTCAGGCAACATTAATAAGCTACAGCAAACAATAAAGAGACATTAACCAGGTAGACTGAGCAAAATGTTTATGTTACTTGGCATACAAAGCAGTGCTGAAACCGGGTTGTTAGAAGTCTAAGAAAATACAGACCTATCACAGAGTATACGAAACTTGGCAGAGTGAAAAAGGAACATTCCAAAAAGATGACTGATAACTGGGAAGGAGGACATATAATCCAAAAGAGATCTTGGATTCTAACAACTGTTAAAATGAATGTTAGCTTCTGCAGCGAGGAACGAACATACTGTCAGTTCACCGGGCTGTATGCAAGGGTAATGAAACTAGCGCCGGTCAAGAAAGTGTTTCGTCTTTGTCTCAAACGTTTAAAAGGATAAAGGGGACAGACACTGCTAGTTCCTTTTTTCTAATGCCATCTTTTACTGGGAACAATAGTGCATAAAAATAAGATGACCCTTGATTATAACAAAACCGTATCTAATCAGCTGTCCAAACCCGCAAAAAGTAATTTTTCCATGCCGACGAAAAAGGCATTGTGGTGCAAGGTAATCAGAAAAATCGGCAATAAAATTTATTTTCGAAAAAAACCCACATCATTAAGAGACGAGAGAGAAAAATGAATAGAAGCATCTCGGCCGTAATCTTTAGATGTTAATTCAGCTTCATGCAAATTAACCTCATTAATTTTACGCGGAGGCCAAAACTAAGCAGGGGGAGCACTAAGAGCTATAACAAACTTCCTACATTAAACACAACTTCCCCAGAATTATACGAACTAAAAGGATTCCTGCATTTTTGCTGAACTGCATTCCTCGGTACATTCAATCGCTGAGCATTAACATATACAAACACACGGGCAAAATGTTGACACATTTTCTTCAAAGGCAAATATTATAATGATAGAACCTTCACGATGAAATATTATATTAAGAATCTGAAGAGAGAGAGAGAGAGAGAGAGAGAGAGAGAGAGAGAGAGAGAGAGAGAGAGAGAGAGACTGTTGTTCTACTTATACTAAAGACCATACATCATTAAACGGGGAAGGTGACGGCAATTATCTAAGAGAAAAAATAAACAAACAAATCAACACTTATCTGCAAGCCTCTCGACCTCAATAAAACACACACACACATATATAAATATATAAGCATGCAAACACTCACAAAGACTAGTACAGTATAGTAGTATATAAGGGAAGTTGTATGGTAGGATCTAGATTCTAGTAAGACAAATGGCAGTAGGACTGACAGTGGAAGAACTATGTAGGGTGAAAGAAGATTTTGGATGTGTGGAACATGAGTTTGTTACAAAATAGTTACGTAAGAAGTCTAGAATTAAAGAGGAAAACCATATATTGCAGATATGGAAAAAAAAAGTTTATAGTAGGATCTCAGTAAATGCAAAGCGAAGGGTGTTGGTGATGTAGGGTACAGAAGGTTTGTTGTAGTGAGTGATTAAAAGATTCTCTGAATGAAGCAGAGCATGTATTAGAATAAGCAGCCATGACATTGAATGGTTCATTGTTGCAAAGATGGGTATGTTATGCCTCATTGGATGTTCAATATTTTTATGTATGGAATGGCGTGTGAAGTCAGAGAAAGGAAATTAGACGCGAGTGCAAAGATGTGGGATAAGAACATGATACGCGAGTGGAATGGGAATGGTTGGTGATTGTGTGCGATACAGTACTGATTAGGGACAGGCAAGAGAAATTACAGTAACTAGTGAGAGTTTGAACGGCGACCCCATATAAAAATGGGAACAAGCTGGAAAGAAGTGAGAGTTTGAACGTGAGTATGACGAGAAAGTCGCTTGCAAATGTCATAAACATGAAGTTTATAAGGATAAATGGAAATCAGAAAAAATGGAGCGATGAATGATAATGAGGATGGTGGAGAAATGGAAGAAGCTGGTTTGTACAGGTACTCAGGAGCAAATATACCAGGTAATGGAGAGACAAGGTGAGTTACAAAATAGGGGACACAAAATCTGTAGCAAGGTGTGCGCGGAAGATTGGAAAACAGACTCAAGTGTCTATAGCAGTCAAGGTGAGAAGATATGAAGGGATTGTTGAGCAAACGTTCCTTAACGAAGTAAAGACTGAAAGAAGAATGTGATAAAAAGGGAAAAAGTGTGAAGATGTTGACATGAGCTGTTTACATAGTATTTACAACGTACAAAGAAGTGAACAGAAAAAAAAAATGTGCCTCGTTAAGAGGAGAGTTTATTGGACAACCTCCTTTCATCCTGTAATCAGCATAGCATCTGTAGCCTACACACACAGCGTGAAAGGTTAGAAATGTGGACGTTCAAGTAGTGGTAAAAAAGTTAGTGAAGGTGAAAAGATGGAAATAATGGAGGACAATGCTTCCATACTTCCACCTTCCATGTTACTATACATTCCTCCCACTTCCTGGTTTCCATCAACCTTCATAACCTAATTCTTTTTCGCAATCAGAACACAATTTCTTGCTCAACAACTTTGCTGCTACATCTGTAACCCTTTCACTGCATTTTTGTATCACTCTTTCCATTCGTATATTGCGAGAATGAAGAATTATTGACTGTTTCTACTTTTACAGCAAACCAGCCACTCTTCTGTCTAAAGATTAAAAAATTCGTTCGGCATCGAGCAACTTGTCCTCTGTAAAATACATCGTCAACATCATAGACGTATCTATATTAATTAAATACTAAGATTTTTCTTTCCAGTTCCATTTTTGCAACATTCAGCCTTGCCCTCTACTGTGCTCGGAAACTTCATCATTAACATTTGTTTCACAGACACCCTCCTCCTCGTCTATATCCCCACCGTTGATTATATACATTTATATTCATAATACACGTGTCTGAACGCATGTTACTTACATGTTTAGTGTATACGCATAAATACAGAGGAAATAATACATATTTATTTCCAAAATTACTAATAAAAACAATGTCCATCTATTCTTTGAAAACTTACCAAGCGATCTCAGAGAGAGATCTTAAAGGAGACGATTCGCCCGCTCTCCCAAGCCTCCGTGGCACAATCGGTTAGCGCGTTCGGCTGTTAACCGAAAGGTTGGTGGTTCGAGCCCACCCGGGGGCGAATGTTTTTGTTTTTGTTTGTTTGTTTATTTATTTTCGTAGAATTACCAATAAAATGTGAAGCGTAAAGATAAAATATGAAGTGTGTAAAGTGCTTTATAAAACGAAAATTTGTCATATATATTTTTAGAGAGAGAGAGAGAGAGAGAGAGAGAGAGAGAGAGAGAGAGAGAGAGAGAGAGAGAGAGAGAGAGAGAGAGAGAGTACAGTATTTAATACAGAATCACGCTCATGACATATCTTCAGGATGACCATATCCTTTAGCACAACACTATTAATAAATTTCAACTTGATCCCTAACATGAGATAGGAATTACAGCTCAGAGAGAGAGAGAGAGAGAGAGAGAGTCGAATAAAATGCCCATCTGAACTTGGGGGAAACTCAGTTACACGAAGTTCTTGACAAAAAGGGAGGTAACAGCATAAAAGTGCCTCGTGGTTGAGTTTGAACCTTATATAGGTTCACCGAGATCATAAATGCTCAGAAACTAATTTTTATAACCATTAGAAAGTACAATTTTATAATAATAATAATAATAATAATAATAATAATAATAATAATAAAATAATAATAATAACAATAACTTTACGTATATGAATGCAAAAATCCCGAAAATAACCAATAACATTTTCAGGAGACATAAAAAATTTATCGATTACTTTGACATTTATTTTCATGATAACTGATTTAAAAGGAATCAAACAATATTAAGTAAAAAAACGGTATGTCTAGGTGAGTCATAAGTTTAAGAATATAAATGAGATCGCCGGCATTATTGTTAAGTCATCACAAGAGCAGGAAAAGAGACGATAATGGCTATCGCTAGCAAGGTACCAGATTATCACAAGTGTATGTAACAGACTGAGGTGAAGAGCTTTATGAAATGTTTACGAAACAAAGCAAGTTGTTCTAAAGCTTCATTCCACATGCAACCGTCCCACCTCACAATATAACTTCTTTCGCAAAACCAATTTCTCTTGATAATTACTAACTATTATTATTATGAAATAATATCGAAACCTACACAAAGGCAACGGAACCACAACTGCCTTAATCATAATATTAATTCTGACATGAATACTGCCCAAATCACCCTCACGGGGACACAACTACCGTCCGATTCGCAGAGACCCAAATCCGAACCGCTTCCCAACCGCGTCGACCTTCGCGTGAATTGTATACTTGGCGAAAGGTACAGCTACTTTAATGCCGTCACTGCACCGAGTCCTGTGATTACCGGGAGCGTAAATCAGTTTCAGCTGTTTTTCGGAACGTGTGGTTTTTTTGCCCGAGTAAATAAAAGTTGAAAGCCCAAAGCAAAACAACTTTTGTCAACCGACAAAGCTTTATAATGGAATCAAAAGTGGAATTACAATAGCTTCCTAAAATAACACGGAAAAATCAACTTCAAATCAACATTGGTGTATTTCACGGACAACAACAGGTTGACCTTTCCGAACGAGGTCATCCAATCGGGCAGGCGAGTTATAAAAAAAAATAATACTTTAATTAACAAATTGGTTGAACAAAAGCAACATCAGCAGCAATAAATAATACTGACGGTGACACAAAAAACGGTATGTATTGAAAATGTAAATTTTGTTACTTTGAACTCTCTCTCTAAAATCTTATCTCAGTTCCATAAAATTTTCTCGTATCAAACACTTCCGGCAAAACAATAAATAAATCTGCTAGTCTTCTATACTTTATAGAGTAGCGACAATTCTATCAATATCATGCGACTGGACATTCAGTCTAAAAACAACAACAACAACAACAACAACAACAACAACAACAACAACAACAACAACAATAATAATAATAATAATAATAATAATAATAATAATAATAATAATAATAAAAGGTTATTTTATTGATTACTGTATTTTTCCTTGTTCCTAGAATCCTAGGTCGATTTTTTCTCCTTTTTTTATTTTTTTCCTAATCCAGGTATTCTCTTTAATAGAATCTTGCTCTGCAAGTTGACAGTCTTTTAGGCTTGATCTGTATGAATGTCAACATATATGAAATACTATTACTACCACTACTACTAACAGTAATAACTCTATCTTTTTCTCTTTTTTATGGAAAAAATATACCATTCTGTCAAGAGCAAAAACCCCACAGACAGAACGAAAACGTCGAGATATGACCTCTGATAAATGGATGGTTGACTGGCATTTGTGGGGCCAAGGTCATTAAGAGCTTTGATAAATGAATGGGCAGATGTGCTACTGGCTGTCATGAGTGTTTTTCATGGTAGGATGAACAGAAAATGTGTAAATTTCAAAAGGTTACGGGAGGAAGAGGAAGTGATCCAAGTTAAAAAATTTTACGGCTACCACGACATCATGAAAATTTATTTGTATTCCCTTTCCTTGTTTCCAGTTTCAGACAACAGAAACACCTACCCGTAACAGAGTGTGCAACACAAGAAATCTGCAGCGCATAGGTATCATACCAAGGGTCTCAACTTTGATTTTAAATAAAAAGAAGAAATAGTAAGCAGTTCACGGAAGAAGCAGACTGTCTTTTAATCTACATCCTATCAGACGAAATTCACTGCATAACTCATCAAACACAATATACAATTATCGATTTCTTTAAGTACTATACTTCCATTTCGAGTGACTGCTGACTTTAACCATCTTTCAACTATGAATAAGTTTTGGCAAACGCATACAAACTTACGAAATCCTTTAAGGAAAAGGAAATATCTGTCAGAAGAATTTCGAAGTACAGAAACTGCCACAAGTCATAAAATTTACTGATCATTTATTAGGTGTCTAAAAATGGCAAGAAACCATAGCGTCTCCGTTTAGATAGCTAATACAATTATGTGCCTACACAGACTGTATTAACAAAGACCTGACCTATACAACAGAATCTGCTGTCCTTCTTCTTCTGGCAAAGACAGACAATCTGAAAAATGACCCTACGTTCTTTATTTCATAAAATAAAATACTTGCATTAACAAAGAAGGAATATTTTGAATCTTAATCAACAATGATGAAGCATTGCCAATCTCTTATATGACAATAGTTACAACATCATCCACACTGATGTCGCAATCATCAGTCATCATTGCAAACCTCGCTCAATGCACAATAATAGAGCACATAAACATTCAAAAAGGCAACTTATTCATTGACTATTACCAACGGAGCCCAATAACAACGAGAATAGTGTGTGATGGAGATAACACCGAAAACAAAAAGTTTATTCCAAAACAAACGACTGGCTGAAAATAACGACGGCCTTCGGAGCTGCAGCGTCGTGTTAGTGTTAATTGGCTTCCAGTATCGCATAAACAAGTTCTTTTGACTGAGTCAGAAATAAACGGAAGATCAAAGGAACTGCAAATCAGCGTTAGATTATCGCCATCGTCACCGTCAACATTATGCCACTCCAGGGAAGTTTAGTTTCCTGACGCAAATGCATCAAGACGACTACCAACATTAATGAAACTACTTAGTAAGTAATCTACAAAATCCAGGCTCGGTGATTTCCTAAGGAAATTCCTGAAAAAATCAAGATGTTTTCCTTAGACACTTGATGTCCTAAACGTATCTTCCCAGTAAACATATTACGCAAATTAATGTGGATACATAATCAGGGAGAACGCCTGAGGGCCAGGAAGTGACTAACAAATTTACTAGAGTTTAGAAATCTATTATTATTATTGTTATATTATCCGCAAGCGGGCTTACGGGAATTTTTGGTGATTTTTTAATGGTTGTCTAAACCTGGGGAGGGGGTTAGCGCTCCTCCTACTGGCTATTATCATAATGGCAATACAATCTTATGGATAAAGCCAAAGAGACAAGAACTTGCGCAACCCAATGCTCATATGACGAAATAAAAAACCACGAAAGGAGGAGAATGAATTTTTACACATTTAATGGAATGAGTAATCTAAATAATACCTCACTGAACGAAACTGAGTACACTTAATTAATAACAAACATACAAAAAATACAAGGTAAATGTAATAAAAAATAATGAAAGGAGTTTGGGCTTTCGTGCACCACAGGATAACAACACCATCAGATAAAACAACGGGCACAAGAGTGAGCTATATTTGGACTGGTTAATCCAATAAAACTTACCGGCGCGATTTCATTTTAAACCTGTCGGGCCAAATGTTGAGCAACACAGAATTTGCAATTTTCCTGTTGAATTGGGTTTCTGTAGACACGACGTCGGACAGAAAATCATGACTGTGGCACATACACAAACACACTCAAGGACACATATCGTCATCAACAACAGCATCTGGGTCTTTTCTTGTCGAGGGCAGAACGATTTGTGCGCGTTTGGTTACAATTGAGCACCTGTTGACCTCAGCATGGAAACTAAGGAATGGTGTAAGTCGACTCTGGTTGGTCGTAACCAGGCGTGAGGGGTAAGAAGAAGGGAACGAGGTTAGCAACCTCTTCCTATGCTACTTAATGAAAACCGGAAGTTGAATACCTGGAATAACATGTTTTATGGGGAAAAGTCACACGGGTGAAATACACGCACACACATATACTATATATATATTGTGTGTGTGTGTGTGTGGAACGCGCGGCTCAACGGTTCCGACCAATATTTACATCCACTAAGGTAAAAAAAACTTGGGGCAGTAAATTGAAAAACTCCTTGTGTCTCTGATGACCCAAAACAGTTAAGTATACCTTAGTTTAACCAGACCACTGAGCTGATTAACAACTCTCCTAGGGCTGGCCCGAAGGATTAGACTTATTTTAAGTAGCTAAGAACCAATTGGTTACCTAGCAACGGGACCTACAGCCTATTGTGGAATCCGAACCACATTATAGCGAGAAATTAATTTCTATCACCCGAAATAAATTCCTCTAATTCTTCATTGGCCGGTCGGAGACTCGAACTCGGGCCTAGCAGAGTACTAGCCGAGAAGTGGATTAAGTACACAGTGGTTAGTCGATTGTGGCAGCTTATATCCATGGCTGAAGCAGCAAAAAAGCATCACTAAAAACTGCAAATTTAAACAATCTCTGGAGCCATCCCCTCTGACAGAAAAGACGTGTAGTAAAAAATTCATATGTAACATATATGTGTGCATGTGTGTGTGTATTTCATTATACGGGCTAATGTAATTCAGCTCCTAACTGCTGTTTATCTTCAGTGCTGGGCAACTTTTAAAATTCTTCAGCAAAAAATGATGAAAAGGAAAAATCAATGACGTCCTGTCATGTTCAGAGTTACATAAACCAGCTAGCTGAGTTTGACATTAGGCAAGGTATATTATTCATGGCCATGAGTGAATCATCCAAAGGTTTAAGCACTTTTCTGCTCATTTTCCCTACATTCAATTCATATAAAATTGCATAAATCAAATAAACATTCTCTGAAGAAATAGAAAAGTCTCTCTTTCAAACATTAGCTAGTACCGGTGGGTGTAGTTTTCTTTGATGCATTTAAGAATTGTTGTACCAAACGGCATGACAATTTCAGAATTTTAAGAGAAACTTTGAAGTTCGCTAAAAAAAAAAAAAAAAAAAGGGGGACGTCGTAAGCGAACTTTGAATACGGGAGAGGAACAGGTAAGCTTCGGAGTTTTCGTATTTACTTAAACAAGAAAATTCTAAGAATGTCCCCAAAAATATAGCATTTGCCTTTATGAACCAGAAATAGGAATAAAAACCATCAGAATTCAACTAAAACGATGATCGTTATGATACAAACAATAGTAATGCCAACAAAAACAATCACTGCGTTAGGAGGCTGACACAACAGATGAAGACGCTAGAGCAAATTAAGCGAAAGCTATGCAACCAACACGAATTGAGTAGGCATTCTGATTCCCACCCCCTTTCGCTTCCCTTTCAATTCGGTTCCGAAGCCGCTATTCCTCAGATACGGCGTCTTCTCGGAAAGCTGTCGGGAACAGCCACTCGAGAGTCCCGTAGAAGCGGGCGCTCTTATATTACAAAATTACATAAAGATCTCGTTACGCGCCACCGACCTTCATACCCAATCCTTACCGCAATCTTTGAAAGGTAACCTAATCGCCACTCATCGGGACACGTGGCTCTCCACATCTGACACTACCTAAAATGTTATATCTGAACATGCTGCATTGGCCCTTGCCGAAACTCTGCCTCCCTTGGTTATTAACATAGATACTGAGATACTGATGAACTGGTACTTCGTCAAGGGCGTTGATGTATGGGAGAGGTTGACCGCAAGGTTAACGATAAATAAAAAAAAAAAAAAAAAAAAAAAAAATATATATATATATATATATATATATATATATATATATATATATATATATATATATATATATATATATATATATATATATATATATATATTTACTGAAGCCTGCAGCAAACCATTGCAGTCTGGTCGACGTGACAATGAGCCATAATGAGGTCGAATGGCAATGAAGTGATGAGGTTACGAACTTCCCATCGATGTTTCTTCGGTTTCTTATGAGTTTTGGTCCTCAGTTTAAACATAATGACATGTATAGATTGACTGACTGATTAATTTATATATTTTAGGCATACATGCCAAGCACTGGGGCAACTAAGGCCATTTAGCGCTTAGAATCTAATAATATAAATTTTGCTAAAATTCATGCAAAACTATAAATTAAGCTAAAAAAATTATATATATAATATATATATATATATATATATATATATATATATATATATATATATATATATATATATATATATATATATATGAACATATACATATACAGTCTTTAATAAGAATTAAATAAACAAATCCATAAAATCTGATAAAAGTTAAATTCTGAATTAAAAGTTAATTTTCTTAAAAACAACATTAGTACATGTATAGATTGACTGACTGATTAATTTATATATTTTAGGCATACATGCCAAAACACTGGGGCAACTAAGGCCATTTAGCGCTTAGAATCTAATAATATAAATTTTGCTAAAAATTCATGCAAAACTATAAATTAAGCTAAAAAAATTATATATATAATATATATAATATATATATATATATATATAATATATATATATATATATATATATATATATATATATATATATATATATATATATGTGTGTGTGTGTGTGTGTGTACATATACATATACAGTCTTTAATAAGAATTAAATAAACAAATCCATAAAATCTGATAAAAAGTTAAATTCTGAATTAAAAGTTAATTTTCTTAAAAACAACATTAGTTTACTGACGTTGCAATTATTATCAAGTACCTCAGTCAGGTGTGATAGTTGTGCTCTCTTGGGTAAATTCTGGGCAATAAGTTAAACAATGCTTTACTCTTAAAACTTCTCGACAGGAACTGCAGCTTGGAGCCTGTCTTCCTTCTCGACTTTGCATTAAGTATCTAATCGTAGCATGAGTACCTCCTATGAGCAGCCTTGCTAAATCGATGCTTATGAGACAATCGTTAATGGTATTACCATTGTTATCCTTTGGTAACAGATAATATAAATTAAATTTCAAGAAAAAGCGACTGATAATTTCCAGTTATGGTTATTTCTCCATTTCATCTCTATATCATTCGCTCGGAGTTTCTTCACCTTGCTTCTTGTTGCATACAGTATGGATGGAACCCTTTCCATTTTCTTATTCCTTATTTTGGTTTTTGCACTAATAGCCAACATGTAGCTTTTGTATTTTTGTTTTTAATCAATTATAACCATATGCAAGATAAGGATCACAGTACTCTGACATTCGTTACCTTTTCGTTTTCAAACTAAGACCAAGTTCGGCCTGAAACTCCATTTTAATTCTATTCTCCACAACCGAAAAACAACAACAGACATACTAACTGAATCAAATGAATGGTAATTAAAAAGGATAACATGAAACGAATTTTCTGTGAGTTTTGAATGCTCGCTCCCTGTCTACTTAAGTTTTCCCAAAACCCAGTACATTTCATCATCCGAAGAAAATTTTGAAAATAGCAAGTGTTGCAATCATACCCGCCTTTCCAGGTCTCTTAGGTTACACGCTTGATAACTTTAGAGATGCAGGTAGCCATTATTACAAAAGAACAAAAGTAATAAAAATCTCCCACGTGGTCCAATTAGGTTTGAGAACACAACAACAGCAAGAGTAAGCCTGAATTAAAAGAGCACGGTTGAACTTACGGTCAACATCCGAGACTTAAGGTGAAGAAAGAAAGGCATTTATAAAATTTACAATAAATCCTGGCAGTCCAGGCAGACAACAACGGGGCATGATAAAGCCCAATTACGTAGTACAATTAAGCATAGATGTGTGAGAAAAGTTCTTGCATCTAAAACATTCAGCGTTGGAATATTATGTGAATGCCCATTTTTTGTAAAAAGATTAAACCGCTTGACTAAAATCATATTTAATTTCAAATTTCTTATGTCACTTTCCTGGGTGGGTGTGAAATTGACCGAATAACGCTTATGTAAAAATTACGTATGACAAAAGTCTTTTTCAAAGAAAAAAAAAAAAAAACTGCTATCGCTTCAGTAATGTGTATCATTTTTGTATGTGTAACACTTAACACATATCTATTGAGAGAGAGACTAAACATGAAGCATAAATGCCTATAAATTAGTAGTAATTCATCACGCCGATGTGACAAAGCCTTATAGGCAAAACATCCAACAAACTTGCAAGAAAATACTCAAGTGAAAATCATACCTATTTCTCAAGAGGTACAAGAAGTTGGAAGGGAAGGCAGTCAAACTCTTTCATATTGTTTTAATTTCACATCCTCATTGGAAAGAGCAGATGAGGACTAAAGAGCTAAATAAATGCATGTCACGCGAACACATGCGGAGAATAGGAACTAAATTTAAAGTCACGCCGAAGCAAGCCAAACCAACTAAGAAATAAAACAAAAAATTGACAAAGGCCACATATTTTGTTTTCATAAAAAGATTTGGTCAAATCATATTAACTAAATTTAGCCACTCCATTATTTTTAAAACTTTTGTCTCCAGCAAACGCAAAACCATGGAGAATTTTTCGAAGACAAAAATATGTTTATCATTATCCAAAACGTGACAGATGACAAGTTTTTGAATGGTGATCCAGCTAATCATGAAAATAAAAATAATCTTGTATATTAACATCATGAAATGTTTCGTGTTAATATTTTCATAACGTTCAAGTATTTTTCAGCAATCAAGACATCTAAAGTTTTCCTAAGCAGTATTATTAAAGTTTAATCAAGACAACGTTATCCAAATCGCATCTCTCCTTAGACTAGCCAGCGGGATTTCTTTTCATATCCATTTTTTTACATTTTTCTGTCATATAACAATGCCCTTGGCTGAGGTCGCATGAAATGCATTATTAGTTAATAATAAAGCTATATACATAAAATCACAACTGAAAGATCTCAGCACTCATCACATCAGAGAGAGAGAGAGAGAGAGAGAGAGAGAGAGAGAGAGAGAGAGAGAGAGAGAGAGAGAGAGAGAGAGAGAGAGAGAGAGAGAGAGAGAGAGAGACCTTTAAACTTGCAAAATTTGCTCGTGTAACTGGTCATGGGTGAAATCATCCATAGTGGGGATGTTGTAACCTAACATTACAAGGACCTTTGACCTGTCCATCTACCTGGACTAATACACTTCTACTGATCCAAGCCAAAATCTTGTGATCATATAGTACTACAGATGCAAGCCAGTTTATAGATAATTCGTTCAATTTGAGTTCATTTTCATATTTAACGAAATATTCAAACTGGTCAGTAATAAAAAAAATATACGTCGAGTACCAGAGAGTGACTGAAAAATATGGGATAGCTGACTTCTACACACTTGGGGGATGAAATTACCAAGGATCCCACCAGTAGGAAGAGAAAAAAAGGGATATTCCATGTCACTAAATCTACTAAAAATAGCAAGGGAAAGAAAGGATCAGAATTTCTGCCTTGTGTAACCAAAAAGTTTACTGCACAATGGCCAGCATCCCATCAGGACCTCTTATTACAAAGAGAAATTTTTTTCTATTTTAGGACCACAGGGCACTCACCTAAAATATGTTAAACTGTTAATGTTAACCTATATTCTTCCCACATACAGATTAGGTCATGTGGAATTTTCAAATTGATAACGAGATAAAGTTATGTGTACATAAATGTGGCACTTCTCTTGGTATGAAAAATGTCACCAACCAATGATGAGTAAAATACTTTTTTATTGCTATTACTGTACCAAACGTGTCATTCCATAAAGTCAGCCATTTAGTAACGATGATGGATTCCAGAAAAGCTAAGTCATTGTTAGGGATGGCTACTTTAGCTATAGTCACTGTGGTTGCAGCTTTGTCTAATTTATAGGAACCTGCACTTCCCCGTTTATGCTACCATGAGCAGGGATCCAACATGTTCCATCAGTTACAACAGGTTCATTTAATTTGTGGAAGGACAACTGAATTTTTTATAAAAGAGAATCGTTAGGTCTGCAATACTGAGGGGCTCTCAAGGCAACGCATTAGTCAAACCTGACCATTACTCAAGTAAAATTTCCATCGAGCAAGGATACCCACTGCTTTTACCTTCCACAAAAAACTTGATCAAAATTGAAATGGTTTTCTATGAAATGACTTTATTGTAGCAAAAATATGAATATGAATATTTCATTGTTAAAAAGACCCCTACCACATAATGTAAAACAAAAACAAAATAGTACTCATATAAATGCCATATGTACCTCCTACAAATGTAAACTAATGAAAAATTTGAGGGACAGCAATCAAAAACTACCATCTACTGTTTTTTTAAATTAGGATACCATCCAAAATGTATGGTTAATGTACAGAGTTTTTTTGTACAGGGACTGGATCATGTGGCATAACCATCAGTTAACGGCATGAATCCTAATTTAAAATGGGAAATTGTTACTCAAACAATTTGCTTGTATTGTACTGCTATTATAATCCTATTCTGAGTTTAGACGCTTTAGAATGATTGACTTCATCACTTCACAATGATCTGTTATGGTACATGTAGAACTACGAATATACAGACCTGAGGATTAATACTATGAAAAAGCATGAAATATTATTTTAAATGGCTAGCTGGAAGTAAATTAAGTTTTACCTGAAGGAACCAAAAATAAAAATAAAATACATTTGTCATAAACTGATAACTTCACACCCAAAATGAACACTAGCATCCTTACTTACACTGTTATAGTAGTAAAACTCAAGTCATCCATTTTCAAGAAATTCAACAAAATGAAAACATGAATTTCCTTCACAGCTCGGTGAAGAGCAGTACCAGAAAAATGTCATCATCCAGTCTTTCTAGCTTTCATGTTTCACAAATAATAAATATGTTGATGTACATCGATTACAGCACCGAAAATAACTTGTACGTTGATAATTTCTTTGTAGCAAGTTACAAAAACTACTTCAAAGAAAAGAGGTGCTTTTAGTGTGGTATGGCAGTCAATGCTTCAAAAGTGTGAAGCTACGGTACTGACAAAGACTTAAACTAGTCAAATTCTGACAACCATGTGAATTCACAACTGCAAGTATCAGGTTTACTAAAAATGTTTGTGGGTTATTATGCAAAGGGGTATATAGATACAGTATTTCTTACTAAAGAGCACCATAGCTTAAGAAGTGATGTTAACAAAACCAGCACATGTACTTTCATATCACAGTTTTTATTCTATTACATTTGTTATCATTTTATACAAAAGTACTATTTCAATTTCATGGAAAAGTTACTCATGGATACAACCAGTTGTATGCACCTACAACTTCCTCTTAAGGCAAAAGAAAATTATTATGTAAAATAATATTTAAATCCCAGTATTTAGATAACCCAAATTTTGACTGACTAAAACCAAATGAAATCCCCTTCGTTATAATTATAACAGAAATTATATTTACAATTATAATAAAAAATGTTAAAAGTTATATCTAAAAACCAATTTTTAATCAACCAATGAAGCCATAAGAGAGCAGCATCACACCTCTAATCCCCTGTTAGAGAACACTTTTGATTTCCTCAACAGTTTCTTCTGTACAGTATATTTCTAAAAATATATTCTATTTTCAACAAATCCTAGAGACCAGATAATCACGGGGGTGAGTAGAAACAAAATTATTACAGGACCTGAACCATCATACATGGAAAAACCTTTTTAATTATATAGGAGAAAATTGTTTGAAATCTAAGCACAGCTGTCGTTCTGTTTCTTCTGTCATTTTTTTTATATTAGAGATAAAGAACTGCAATTGCCATGGACCTTGGCAAAAACAACAAAATGAAAGAAAATATGCATCTGGACGTTTTTAACAAGCTCAAATACTCCTAGGAAGAGCAGTGCTTTTATGTGTTTTATCTAAATAAACATATATTTAGTGTAATACCCAACTGAGGCATTTTATGTATGTTTTAATTAAATAATCATATCATATAGTGTATACCCAACTGAGGCATACGACTGATAAAATAATCATCTACCTTGCAGTATTCATTAGACCCCTCTATAATACAGTACTCATTACAAAGAACAATAATATTCTGCAAAGTATACTTACATAAATTTAATTATGAAAAAGTTCATCAATAACTCAATTTACCTAGCTGAACATTTGTTACCATGTGCAACAATAAACTCATTACATTTATAAAATTGTAAAAAAAAAAAAAAAAAAAGATACTCAGAGTCACTTTAAGAGAGAATGCAATTTACAAATTATCACATAACTATAGACCTTTATCACTCATTTACTAACTCAAGACCTAAGGAGCATAGGCTACACATATTAAAACACTCACTTCTTCCACTTACTAAATAAAAAATATTTCAAAGTAATTCAATTAGGTATTCTGATGCAGAAAAAACTGCAATTTGCCACTAAAACATTGACAGGACAAGAATGAAAATAAGGTAACCTACCAAAAATCAATGGCAAGTCACAACAGCTGAGGAACTCCATGACATTCAAAGTAAAGCTTTGGATAAAATGTTAAGAAAAAGAAAGAACAGCCGCTTAGTATTAATACTGCTTTTTCTATATACTGTACTATCAGGAGATTTATCAACTCTTTCCATCAACAAACAATCACTCTGTTGATAAAAAATAAATATTTACAGCTACCATCAAATTTCATTTATATGTTATATAAAAAATATCAACATCAATGTAATTTTTTCTTGAAAAACAAAACCTCTGAGTGAGAAGTCCTAGTGAGAGCACACTGGTGCCCATGTTTGGCACTTGATTCTTTTTTATTATTTTGCTATTATATATAAACTTTGTTGCCCAGTTACAACAAGGCACATCAAATTAAATGTCTATAACATTTCTTCTGGTTTAACAAACTGCATTAATATAGAGAAGGCTTTGCTTCAATAAGAATAAGATAAAAAAAGTACATCTTTTTGATGAGGGAACTTGGCAAAGCCATAACTTGAACTATGTTGTCTAAATCTAACTTCTCTTCAAGAAGTAATAATAATTAACTATTAGTATCTAAAAATTGAAATACTGTAATGCCCATCCTGGAATGAGTCGTCATGACGAACTACGGAGATTACATGAACATATTACGCTACTATACCTACCTAATTAAATCGTAAAGCTAAGGCCAGTGCAATGGCTTGGAACTCTGTACAAATAGTACGCAATGCCCTTATAGTAAGCATGGACCTGAAAGTACAAATGGGATCAATTAGCTGTTTTCTTCAGCACTTGGGTATTCCATATCTGCTCTGAGAATATGACATCAAATTATCAGCATTGCAACCTGATATTTTTTGTGTCAAAAATAAATTTCAGGGGGCTAATAAGAGACTAAAAATAGCTGGGCTTTCATAGAGAGACGATGTTTTAACAAAACAGCTACGTTTTCTAGTCAGTACTTTTACAAAAAAACCCAAATTAATACAGATTCTTAGAACAAACAGGGAACACTCAAAAAATACAAGAAAACAGCCAATAATCAATGATGCTTATTCTATTACAAAGGTGTTATGAATATGATGAATAAAATGATGAGGTTGATGATGAACATGAATCCGTGAATCATTAAATGGAAGTATGAAGTAAAACAGGCACATATTCTTGACATGCAGAAATTAACCTTTTTTTTTCAACTTCCTGGACTTCCAACATTACACTTTCCACACCATCTAGTAGCACTCTACATGTGTGCATTGTGAGGTTTTGGCTTCATATGCCATTAGTTGCAAATTCCTAGTCAGCAGAATTTTATGTTTGGCATCACGCTGTCTGTATAAGACCACCCGTAAATATTTCCAAACAGATATGCCCATATTGGCTGAGTCATAGCTGTATTTTTAAGACAGAGAAAGACTATTATGTGAAATAAAAAAAAAAGAAGGAAATGACTAATGTAATCATGTGTGTATGCAATAGTGTATATTTTTAGTTTTTCTTTTGGCATTGTTTTCACAACTTTTTCATTACCACCAATCTTCTTTGCTTTTCTTGAAGTTTCAGTATTACCGGCTTTTAACTTAAGTGGTTTGGCGATAGTTTCTTACTTTATTCCAGGATACATATGTTAATCCATGTGTCATGTTGAAAGCACTTGTTCATGTATATAAAACCAGACAAACCTAAAGTAATCTCATAAAAAAATCTAAAAAAAAAAATTAAAAACAAAAGAAAAATTCAAAATACTTCTTTAATTGTGGTACATTAGATAATGTAAATAGTGTCCCAGCCACTAAAGAGTGAATAAATTAAAAGAGAAAAACAGGTACAACTTGGCTCATAAGAAACTTCAAAAACATTCCTCACCTATACGTCTCACAAGTATCAAAGGTTGCTACCCTTTCAAATTAAAATAAATATATTCCTGCAGCTAATGTGTAATTTACACAAAACCCTTTTAGGCAATGCTTTGTAGTAGTCCAACACTTAAGGCAAAATACAGACCAACACCTTGCAGTATACCATTTCAAGCTGAAAACTCTCTCCTTCTCCTACAAGCTGGTGTATGGAAAACCTGTTGGTCTCACTTGTGTTGGTGCTTGCCCTGGAGGGAACATTCCTGGTTGCATACAAGCTGAATACAAAGGCTGCTGCGTTTGCAGGTTAAGGGGCAGTTGTACATGTGAGTATGCAGGATAATTGCTGCTTATAGGGGCATGGGGCATTGAAACTGGTACCCCAGGGCCAGGGTGTGTGTTGGGAGGAACAGAAACAGTTGGTGCTGCTGTGACAGGTGGCGTGTTGCGGGCATCTTTGGGTGGTTCCTGAGGAGGCTGCGTTTGTTGAGGCTGTTGCTGCTGCTGTTGTTGTTGCTGCTGCTGCTGCTGTTGTTGCTGCTGCTGCTGTTGTTGCTGTTGCTGCTGCTGTTGCATGACCTGCTGTGCCCCTGTTTCCACTCGCTGATCTTGTCTTTGATCCTGTGGAGGTGCAGTAGGTTGAGCACCAGTGCCATTATCATTCTCATCATCATCATCATCACTCTGGCCTTGAGATCTCTCAGCCTTTTTGTCCATACGGAAGAACTTAACGTTCGGAAATTGTTCTTTCATAAAATGTCTGAATGAGGAATAACCCATCACCTTCACATCAGGTTCAAAATGTTCACAATATTCCTTGTAAGCATTGTGAATTTTCTTTCGGGTAATGTCTGCGGGCAAGTACACTGGCGGAGACTTCCCAGTTTTATTGGGCTTCTTGGGCGTATTTGTGTTTGGCGAGTACCGAGCGATATAACTCTGTAAGAATGCAGCAGCATGTTGGTAAGTATCAAGTGGGAATGTATTTGGAGGCTTCTTACCATGATTACCATGTACTCTAGGAGTCACTCCATTCACCATAACATGCTTCCTAATGGCTTTGAGCTGATAATGTGTGCAGTTCTCTAAATAAAGAAAGGCATCCAAACAAACCTTCTTGCCTTGAAACACATAGGATGCCCTGAGTCTCTTTCTCTCCTTGTGACGAGAAGTCTCTTCAGGGTTAGCCAGACAAGCCATAGTAACTCCCATGAGATACATGTCATGTTCATTTTTTGTTAGCTCTGCAATATTCAGTCTATGCCTGAACACAAACTCAGGATTCATGTTCTTAAAACAGTTGTCCCCTTCACATTCACAACCTTTTTCAAAACGATCTCTCACTTGATCACTGTTCTCTTCTAACTTTGTAGGATCAATGCCTTCTGCTAACAGATCTGCAAGTTTCCTCTTCTTCTTCACCTCTTTTTTGATTTTGGGTTTGGTTTCTTGCTCCTCATCATTAACACTCATGTTGTTGTCCCCTTCTTGACTTTGCATATCATTCATATTGTAATTAGAATTCATCCCATTCTGACCATCTGCAAAATTGAGGTAAAATTTAATAAAAAAAAAGCTCGGTGAAAATTTCATCTACTATATTATAAAGTATCTTGTGTCCATAAACGATGTGAACAAAAAAGTTTGGTATTAAACTGGCATTAGGCTAGTGCAAAGTACCTAAAATTAATTTTTCACAACTCTAGTCTTCCTAATAATTGTACAAATTTAAAGAAACCAGAAAATACTGGAGTGTCAAGATATTTTGTCCTGAATGTTATTCAATATGACATTGATACCATCTAACCATCCCACTCCATGCACATAAAACTTATTTTTCTCCTTAACCTACCCAGCCTTGGTTTCTTGTAGATACTTAGAGTATTACATAGCAAAATATCACAAGAAATTTGAATCATCCATTAAAAAGAGCTAGCCACAACATGCAATTACTTTATATTTGAATCATGGACAGAGACCCTTAGTTTTATGATGCTTGTACGGAAGCCATGAGATGAAATGACAATATAAAATGGCCTTCAAATATGAAAACAGGCCCTATATATTGAAATCAATCTCCAAACAAATGCTATGAATGTCTTTAAACCTTGGGATATATGTTAGAAACCATAACTTTGCAACATCACGTCTAGGCTATGAAGGTCCATGGATGTTATTCACTCTCCAACAAGAGGAAAATATTCTTACAAAATTGCCTGACATTATTAAACATTCTAGGCTGTGACAAGCATAAAAAAAAAGAATTACCAATTATACAATAAAGCACTATTAATGCACAATGCTATGGAGTGAGAGTACCATACTGCTGGCTAATCAATCAAGTCCTAATTCTACTGATGCTAAATCATACTCCAGAATAAGTAAATTTATTACTCTTCTGCCACAGCTCCATCACAAACTAAAGGCCACAGCCTTTTACCCTAGGGAGAGCAAATACTGTAACTGCAACTAGAATTGCATCATCTGTAAATTGTGTGGTCCTGTTATCAGAGCCAAAAATCATGCCAGTAATGAGAAATAACAGCATGAGCAAAATAAGAAATTTCTAGAACCTGAATACAGTTTTTTACTTAAAACCATCTAGGAAGCTGCAAAGACCCTTCAGTGCTACCTATTGTGTGTGTGGCAAAAATAGGAGAAAGTGATATACCACTGCAATAAAATGAGATAATTTAACAAATGTGTAAAATATCAGCAAAATATAATTTTTTTCTAAGCTTCAAAAAGACCGTAATGGTATTTGACAGTGTCATGTCCTTTGTCTTTACTTTTCTTGACATTTCTATATAAATATATTTATGCATAAATTTGATTATTGGCTGGTTTGCCATAATTCCTTCATTACTTTACTATAGAGTATTTCTGTGCTTTTCATTGAAAATATGGGTTCCATCTGAATGTGTATTCATTTAACGACAACAACAACATCAATAACAATAACAATTATTTCTAAGGCATTCAATTTATATAGAGTCTTCTCTATTCTTCTTATAATCTTCTTTTCATTGGTGTGTAGCTGGTGTATCAAGTTTCCTAGGGACATATAAAGTTTTCATGTTCAGAGGTAAAAAAACTTAGACAACAGGCAAACTTTATAGGTCTTTAGGAGACTTGACACGCCAGCTACGCGCTGATAAATAGATTACAAGAATAAAGAAGACTCAATATTAAATTGAATGCCATAGAAACAGCCATTATTTTCAATGCTACTGAATTAGGAGAAGGTCTCTTCCCTAATAAAAATAATTAAAACATGTGTACCTTCTTCCCTAATAAAAATAATTAAAACATGTGTACCTACAACATACCACCACATCTGAGAAATATAATAAAATCCTTTGACAAGACAACCGAGCCACAATTCTAGACTCTGATAGGGTTCACCTAAAGCATTTATTCTTAAAAAATGGGTAGCCTATGCTCGTTTGAAGGTGTTCTTATGCAAATTAACTTTTAATTCTTTACCAACATTAATGCCTCCATCACCATCAGTACTGTATGACTATCATCATCACTAATGGCTCCATCATGAACATTACTACAATCATTAATACTTATTTTTCAACCTAGAACAAATAATGTTCTTGTACTATTAAGCCTTATTATTAACTGATCTTAAATTTTATTATCAATAGTAAAACTAATTGTCATTTTTCTCCAACATTAGTGCCTCTATCACCACCACTATAGCTACCATCATTGGTCATGGCCACATCATGAACAAAACCTACGCCATTAACACTTTCCATTACTACTACTGCCCTCTTCTAGCTTGCCAGTATGGTAGGTAGGCCTAGCTACATGGCCACAGACACACCATGAACATGAAGAACCACTACTGTACTATCATTACTTCCCCAAGGTCAAGGAAGAGCATCCATCACTCTTACCACAACTCTAAATGCAAAAAGACATTGTCGCAATAATAATACAACAGTAAGCACCATATAATTACCAAAAAATTACAGAAAAATACGATTAATCTAAACAAACTTGTAAAAGCTGAGACAAAGGACTGAGGCAAAGCAGAACTTACTGAGAATGATGACACTGTGACTCACCACAACCTAGACTCACCAACAGACCAACAAACCCATTTTCATTAGCTACTACCATCTCACTTAACCCTCAAACTACCCTACTAAGTCAGTAGTGTACAAATATAACCATTACTGTACTTTACCATAAAATCAGCATGTTTCATCTTCCCAATCAAGTGAACTATCTTATTACATTTTCCGAAGAAAAACTTCCATGTTTTTAATCTGACAGTATCACAGTATTTACCTATTGTTAGAAACTTTTAATTTTTGTAAAAATAAAGTACAGTAATACAATATTTAAAACTTGAAAACTATTGTAGTGTACAATATAACAACCATTTGATTCCATATTACTTATCTTTCACAATGAGGGGGCTGGATTTTATTACCTCAAATAGTTTCATCTAAACAAAACCATAAATTTTTTCCCTAATACAGTATTATCATGATCTGAACCTGTTAGCCAATAAAAGTCTGGATTATATTCCTAATAACATGAAGTGAACTAAGGTCTATGATCAATTTTTATTGAACTTCACTGTGAGTTAAGTACTGTACAGTGCAATGCAATACTGAACAGAAAAACCATTACTACATTGTCTATTCATTATAATCCAAAAAATGTAAATACTGTATGCCAAATAACTTTCTATTTTAATTTGGTCACTATACCTCTCACTCTCATCAACTTCAACAGCACTGCACATGCTTCACACAAGTAAAAAAAGGATAGACCTACTGACAACTTAGTTTTCTGGGCAATAATGACACCAGGTAGGGATTTGTAACCCTACAAACCCAACACTAATGTTTCGAGGGTATTGCCTACAGCACTGCTGTTTACAAAAAACTGTAAATGGAACTAATGAGTCTCTGCAGCATTCCTTCAGTCCCCAGCTTCACTGCCTTCTGCCTTTTACTTTCAGCTGTTCCTTTAAATGTCTTCCCACCTACCTTGCAAAATTCAACTTTGCCTTGCTAAGAACAAAGCCTCTAAACTTGGGAACTGATGTTCTCATTAAAGCTAATTTGTAACTAAAATAAATCCAGACCTACTATTATGTATAAAGCTGCTGACTAAGAAGATTGTCAAAACATCTGTAAGGGATGATGAACCAAGCAAACCCTTACCCATGTCAGTGGTAGACCAAATTGAATGCTCAAGAGGAGGTGGCTGAAGCTGTGACAGCTGATCTGCTGTCATGTGTGAGATCTGAGGACCTGGTTGGGGAGGACCTTGAGGAGGAGGTCCCTGAGGAGGAGGTGGCTGGCCATTTGGTGGTGGCTGTTGTTGCTGCTGTTGATTGTTGTCATTATTTTGTTGAATGGGTTGGTTTCCTTGAGGCTGTAAATATGATGTTGATGTAATACATATATACATTCATTGTAAATTAAAGATCCTATGCATAAATATGCCAGTAAAATCTGTCATCTTCCAGCCAAAAACAAAGAAAATTACCCAAAAGAAGTTATTTTCAACCCTTCAAGATAATATGTAGATATAAAAGATACCCTTCCATAATGCTAACAAAGAACAGAGTTAGCCTTATTTAGCTCTGTTTAGTTTACAGTTAAAAAGGCCTTATAAATATTTCAGGTTTGCTTTCATGTGCTTAACTGCTCTTCTTAAAGATTGGTTATTTCAGGTATCATATTCAGAAATTATTCATTATGATAACGAACCTAGTCACCAGATAAGGTAAAGTTACAGCTATTTTTAGTCACCAGATAAGGTAGTGCGAAGACTATTTTTTAAAGTTACTACATATCCTGGTTCTGGCAAGTTGCAAATACAGTACAACAGTACTGAATTACCTACATTAATGTCAAAATGTCAAATGAATCAAAAATATATAAAAAGGATAACTTTAAAGCTCACATTTATGTAAAATGTAACAATAATATACTAATCAATGACACAGCACACAAAAATAGACATTGTAAAAACGCTCTAAAAGCACAAATATGACAATAAGTAAGAGTGGCTCAATAAATGAATGATCATCATTGATTATGATGATCATGCATAATCAATGAAGAACATACAATAATAAGGTGCAACAGTCTACCTAGACCACTGGGTTGATTATAGCTACACAGGTGTGCCTAGAGATTTTAGATCTTTTATTTTCAAAAACCATTTTCATAAAATATGAAGCGCAAAAGTAAACTTGCCTGTCATGAATAACTGGAGTATCTGATTCTATTATATGACTATTTAAAGGTGCACATAGGTACAGAATCACAGAATCAAGTGGTGAGGATGTCATGTAATTATACATCACTCTGATACTGTACTTCCAATTTTACCTTAAATCACGACTTCTCTATGATTTTTGACTCCTGATTACTAAGATGTCCCAATTTTTTACATTTCATTATTATAGTTATAGCACTGCACATGTGCTTGTATCAATTTACATATCAACTAAGGAAGCAAAGTTCAGTAAAAAAAAAAACCTGATAAAAAAAACACATGGCTGAGGTTGTATTACAGCATCTTTGAAAATGCTATTCTAATAAGGCTTATGGAAGAGCCCAGTGTGAAATCTTTAATGAAATTCAAAATAATGCTAATTATCACTCCTGTATGAAAAGAATCACCAGCATTTTTGCCATTTCAATCTTATTATAAACATCTTGGATGCCTATTACATTCGGAGAGTAACAACAATCCAGCATGGGTAGAACTACACCCCTAAAACATCAATACCATTTCAAAGAACAAACAATCGCAGTACAAAATACCTGACATGACCAGATAGTATAGGTTCCAATAACATTGTCAATAATTTTTGCATGTTTGTAAGTTTGTTTGAAGAGAATACCTAGCCTTAGCAGGTAATCATGAGTCAGTTACAAGGTAACCAGCACCTTTATTCTAATGAATACCTAGTAGGTATCCAGTAGTGCTCATTTTCCTTATCACAATTTCCTTTTCACCTTCTACCCTGACTAGTCTTGCTCCAAATTTTACAACTCACTTAACAAAAACTTCAGGTGGGCTCTATTGAAATCTAGAAAAGTATCTTACTGGTTTAGTTATGTTTAAAATAACAATGCAGTATCAATATCATACTGAATGGCTTATCTTACACCTATTACTACGATGTGCTTTGGAACCATATTTATAATCAGTTTTATGGCACTAAATAACTTTCTGATTTAAACAAAATAACTGAGGGGTGCCTGAAGAAATGCAGTCAATAGTGGTGAATTGTGCCAAGAGGAGGTGCATATTTAAAGTGCCATTTTCAGTGATATTATTAACCTAGGGCATTTGTGGACTGCACCATCTGACTACCTAATAGGATAAGTCATTTCTGTGGGCGTGTCATTGGTAAGCTTCAAAATGGAGTATTTCTTTCTTTAGTGAGAAGTCTACCTACATGTAAGCAAACATTTGGGCTACCAAGTATTCAAAATTCATTTCTCGCTATAATGTGGTTCGGATTCCACAATAAGCTGTAGGTCCCGTTGCTAAGTAACCAATTGGTTCTTAGCCACGTAAAATAAGTCTAATCCTTTGGGCCAGCCCTAGGAGAGCTGTTAATCAGCTCAGTGGTCTGGTAAAACTAAGGTATACTTAACTTTACCAAGTATTCAAGGTTCATTAACAATACTGGTATGACAAAATATTCATTTAACAAATATTTAGTCAGTGGTGGAAAAGACCATAAAGTACAAATTTAATCTCTTGTTGAAAAAAATGTATGGTTGAAAAGTTCTTCTTCCTTTATTACGCTAGTTTACATAATTACAATTAAGTATATTAATTTCTCTTTTTCTCATGAGTAATCAAAGGTTGTCTCCCGGGAATAATGACAGCCTTTAAAATTTTAGCTCAATAACCTACAGTACATACATAAACAAAACATCTTACTGCCTCCCCAATTCTTACCTGGTAGGCCATCAAGTGGAGGGGTTGTGAATGGATGTGCCACTGCGGAGGGGGATGAGGAGGAACCATGACCATGGGCTGAGATGTGGCAGTGGACAAATTCTGTGGTTCGTTCTGTAAAAACAGAATTCCATAAGAAACAGCAACTGTTACGTAATACCGATTTCCGCACATGACTGTATCTCACTTGACAATATTGACAAAGATGACATGAAAAAACTAAATTATAAAATTATACTGTATTATAGTCATAAGAACTGTGCACTATTAACATAAGAATGTTGCAGTTGCAGTACTGAGTTCAAATAAGCATTATTTCTTGTGGTGAGAGAGAGAGAGAGAGAGAGAGAGAGAGAGAGAGAGAGAGAGAGAGAGAGTGTCTATACTCCAGGAGTGAGACAGCATTACTTTGTGTGATATATATACAATATATGAGAGAGAGAGAGAGAGAGAGAGAGAGAGAGAGAGAGAGAGAGAGAGAGAGAGAGAGAGAGAGAGAGAGAGTCAAAAACATCTATGGACCAACCTGTGTGGAGGGTGGTGCCCCAAGCATGTTGAATGAGCGTAAAACTTCACTTGCTTCTTTTTCCGCCGGTCCATGGGCTTCCATGGCTCACTGGAAATCAATCACACTTAAAACAATTTTCCTAGAAGATCGAATCTCAAATAAATGACAAAATTCCTGAGAGACTATTGCAAATACATTAATGGTAAATAAAATTTCATTACAAAGCATAAAAACTTCATAACGCACTTTTAACAAGAAGGCTCGACATCTGTAAAATTTCAAGATACTTAGAAGTTACTCCAAATAAAACATTTCATCTTAAAATACTTCAATTCAACTTAAAAATATAATGATATAACAGTACAACAAAAAATACAAACATGTATTTATTTTAGGAAACATGACAAATTCAAATATGATTCTATGTAATAAGTGAGGTTTATTGGAAACTTTCTGCATAAAGCTGTTTCTTTCATACACCAGTAACTCCTAATTTCACAGTTTTCTCCTTTTTTTCTTTCAATTACAACAAAACTACCCAAAGCTAAAATCCGTTCTTACAATATTCAAAACCGTAAATTACAGACTCGGCCACAGTGCCTGGCTCTGCAGTCTGCATTGTTTGTTACATCTATAACATATCGAAGGAAAATCAGTACAGTGTACAGAAAAAAAATTACTAGGAATACTCATCATATAGGTTTTATATGTATGTATGTATGTATGTGTTTATATATAATTTATGAATATGCTTGTGCGTAAATGCTTGATTTTGCAGGTGCGGGCGCCAATGCATAATCGAAAACCACTGTCCTTACAAAATTTGTACTCACACACCACAGCTTTTATAAATAGCGCTCAAATAAATCTACACAAGAAAATCAATGTATGCGTCCTTCAAACAGAAATACCTAAGCGAGACCCAAATACATCAAACACTTCAATTGGGATAGCGCAACACGGTTTTTACAAGTCAGCGTACTCGTAACTGACCGGCATTTCTTGAGGTCAATTAAACCGACGTTTAATTGACTTCCGGAGAGGAATTAAGCATAAAAACGCCACCTCAAAGAAAAAGTCTTTTCTTAAAATCAAGTACTGATAGTAAATGAAGTAGTGTTATCCGATAATGCAATGTAAACTTTGAAGGTAAATATCTCGCTGTTGTAATCAGGCGATATCACATGTGACGTCAAAAGTCTGCCTTGTTTCTCCAGTAATGGAGTTCCAATACGTAATCCCTGAATGTTACAACGCTGCAGAGAGAGTTCTCAGCTACTCAGTAATGAAATATACGATGGTGTATAAGTAACAAATTTTGTGAAATAATTCTACTAAATTTGGATTGATAATTAGCCCTCAGGGTTGGTGCGACATCGCCATCACTTTTTTAAGACTTAGATCGTTCGTCTCCTCCTATATTACTTTACATTTTTCACATAACAGACATACTCAGCTTTAATGACTTAATAACATTATCATTTTTCTTTGACAATATATAGTCATTACGCAATTTCATTAATAACTTCATTAAGCCAATGCGATAAATGAGTCATAATTACTGCAAGTTTTTCGTACGTACACACACGCATTTGGTAAAGATATAGGCTACTCAAACAATCATCTCTATATAGCTGGATTAACATATTCGCGAAATCAGATTAATATATAATAGGTCAATAAAAACCAGGATTGACGCGACAAATTCGACAGCCAAATGAAAAGAAGATTTAAAAACAACGTGAAACGTCAACCTATTTGTATGATCAACTTCTAGAGTATCAGAACATTGGATGCATGGGTACAGGGTGCTGCAATTCTTAAAAAAATTCACAAACGCTCTAACAGAACACGTCCGACAAGAGAATAACAAACTCACAAATCAACATTAAACAATGCAATGCAAAAGCAGTCAGAGAGAGAGAGAGAGAGAGAGAGAGAGAATAACAAACTCACAAATCAAAACTAAACAATGCAATGCAAAGCAGAGAGTGAGAGAGAGAGAGAGAGAGAGAGAGAGAGAGAGAGAGAGAGAGAGAGAGAGAGATGAGAGAGATTTAATAAAGGTCTCAATAAATAACGTAAAAATATATGTGTGAAACTTCATACGAAGCCAATATCGTTAATTCCAGGAAGGAAGTTGTCAAATAAGACCGATTTGCAATGGTCAAACGTCAACCAATCTTGGAGAATAATTTAGAAGAAAACGCAACAGTAAAATGACTGTACAACACGCAAACGTGCGTGCCTTATCATGTGTTTTCTCATGTTTCAGTTTTGTACATCATTATCAAGATTACTATGCATTTTATTATGCTTTTAACGCTAATAAGGGACTGGAAAACTTAAGTTGATCATCGGACAACAAAACCTCGCTATTATATAGATAGTAATTAAACAAACAAAAGGCACAATAAACAGGGTCACAGTAAGCAAAAAATGTAATTATAGCTATCTAAAGGAAAATTAACAAAATATATAAAAAATAAATCTAAAGCGACCTAAATTACGCGTGAAACCAACCTCAACATGGCATCACTGGCGATAAATGACCTATTAAACAAACGACTTGGCACCTCTCCCCTGAAGGCCAAGCAAGCAAACATTGACCACAAGTCGCCCTACTATAAGGAACAAAACACAACACCACGAAACGGGAGTTCCAGACTTAACGTTTTACACATCACACGTCGACATGTCCACTCATCATTATGCAGTCAACGACCTAATTCTTACTCTCCAACACAATAACAATAGAATTTAATCGTCATTTTGCTCTGAATTCTTTTAATAATATTTCATCAGTAAAACTTACTTTTCGAAAATAAGTAGCAAAATAGAAATAAATCATTTTAAAACGAATGGGCGATCTCACACGCTTCTCTTTCATTCATAAAAAAATAAAACAACGTGGGGGAAATGATTCAGTCACAGCACGACCTGGGTAAACAAAATGCACAGGGATTCTAGCGACACTGCTTTGAACAAGCAACAAGTGCACATATTCTACTGACGAATTAATAGAAAAGACGCTGTAATACTTTAAAAAAGAAAACTGCTTATCTAACACATTCACACATTTCATGGACAACTCCCCTAATGATCTAGCTTATATCTAAATTAATTCCAGTAAAAGCACAACATGCACTCATAGAAATATACAATACACACACACACACATTATACACGCACGTGAGCGCACACAAAAGAAATGAAAAGGACGACTAAAACTATATGAGAAATGGCTTATATATATATATATATATATATATATATATATATATATATATATATATTAACAAGTCTCAGTCTGTCTGGGCTGTATATTTTGGAGTGTACTCCACACATGAAAAAATTAACTAGGACACCACATACACACGTAAAACTGGTAGGAAGAATGTTTAAAAGTATAATTTTAAAAAGCCATTCTTAAAATCATCCAAACAACGCTACTGATGCCGCCATGGGCAGCCAAAGCAAATCCAGCATCCCTCTCTTCTTCTGTCAGCATTCACATTCACAAAAGAAAACAAAAAGCAAAAACTATACTCCACCTGAACAATACAGTGCTTTACTACATTTCCCATTGTCAATCACAAGTGCTTGTATCCGTGTGTTGAAAGGCGAGAATCGGGTAAAAATAGTGATTAAATGAAGGTCCCTTTCCTCCCAAACACCCCTTTTCCAGTGTCTCTCTCTCCCCCCTCCCTCTCTTTCTCTTTAAACGAAGCACAATTAATAGCATTTCCATCTAGCAGTGACAAGTGCTGTGTATTGCATCCAATTCCTGGAGGGTAAAAGCTGCTACACGCGTACATACACACACGCCTACGCTACAGCCAGACACACACAAACACACACGCTTGCCAAATGCTAAAAAATGGCCCGACAATTCCGTGTGCGACTCCCCTGAAAAACGAACTCTGGCCGCACTATCTATCGGTTGCCACAATTTGACATTTCGGTTCTTAGAGGGAGAGCACCACTGTGTCTTAGCTTGCTAAGTCCCTCTCACTGACACATGCCGAGATATTTTGGGCTCTCTGGGAGCTGTGTGTGTGTAACTTGACCCTTACGATCAGGCGTGGATAATAATTTGGCCCTTACGTGCGCTCAGCTGGGTCGAAAGTCGTGTACTCGGTAATGGCGGAGGAATCTCCACTCTACTGACACACACCAAGGGCGAAGTCCCTATACAAACTACTTACATTTTCAACTTCCCCCCGGCGATCGGTCCAAACGCCTCCTCCTTCCTTCTCCTGACGAAGGATGTCGTTGACAACTACGCCGAAGATGTTGGACGGTCTATAACAAGCCAAAACTCACACATACGGCGACAAATAACACTCAACTTCACGAACAAAGAGGCGAAAATGGCGGCCTCCGCGGCGTCTTGGTCGGGTCCACTCCCACTCCAATGGGGGAGAACGCTGGCCATGCTTATCGCTCATTAAAGACAAACTAACACGTTTGTGACCCCAAAACGAAGGCCTACGCACTCGTTAGATCCCTTTCATCACACTCATTCGGTATGCAGCACCTTTAAAGCAACAATATCGAAGAAAAACGAATATTGAAATAAATGGGCCATTATAGAAAACGGACGCCATCGCCATAAGAGAAAACGGCTACGATGGGATCGATGACGTCGGGGGCCCCGAGCGGAGGGAAATACATCTGGGCCTCAGGAAAAGAAAAAAAATGTTCGTCTGGAATGCATCATCA
The DNA here is from genome assembly GCF_040412425.1 of Macrobrachium rosenbergii. Classification (NCBI taxonomy): domain Eukaryota; kingdom Metazoa; phylum Arthropoda; class Malacostraca; order Decapoda; family Palaemonidae; genus Macrobrachium; species Macrobrachium rosenbergii. The sequence goes on along the minus strand of NC_089750.1, from coordinate 14,009,410 downwards.
ATTTTCAGTACTGCTGCCTTATAGTAAATTTCATACAGCACTTTCATCCCTCCGCTATTTACTCTGCTAATTGGCGCCGGCACTGCATTATAATTCTGTTTTCACAAAAAAATGCTAAAAAAATACTTAAAAGAGACGGATGGTAAAAAGGAAAAAAAATACAAATGAGGTCTTTTTTTCAATTTGAGTAAAAAAATCTTCGTGATCGGGAATCTCACCCTCTTTACATACACTCATATATATTCGGATAAACTTTGACAGGGCGTACAGTGGGAGAGGGAGACCCGACCCTTACTATGGGTAACAAACGAGAGAGATCACAGCAAGGAAATAAACATAACTGGGCAAGGAAAAAAAAAGTTGGGGAAAATTCACATACGAAAGCAATTTGCACTGTTACATACTTTTGCCCAATAAAAATATGGGGTCAAATATGACATACATATTTTAACATCACCAGCTGGGATCAAGAGAAGGTAATGGGGTTAACATCCTCATCTCTAGAGAATCGGAAGAACTGAACCTTCTGGCGGTAACCCCCTTCAAAAGAAAGAGTTGTATATATGTTGATATACACGGACGTATGCATATATATATATATATATATATATATATATATATATATATATATATATATATATATATATATATATATATTATAGCAACAGTCAAGTATTTATGGCATTAACATTCCTGTTTTTTTCTGTTTTATTCAGCCCCTGTATATGGAAAGGCTTCTTGCTGAATACAAACACATACACATATGTCTCTCGTTCTACCCATTCATGTATCATTTCTTTATATATATATATATATATATATAAGGTGCTGAGGATTTATACAAATTAATTTTGCCTCTAATCGCAACCCTCACAAGGTGAAATGGATGCAGAATATTTCTAACACAATGCGCGAAAAGAGTACAGATTCTAACGTTCTTATTTTACCAATAATATTTAATATTGGGTAAAATTTACCTAATATTCGCTTGTTTCTAAGTGCTACTAATCTTATTTTTCTTATGATGCAGCGGTCCAGCGACGGCCAAAACAATTCCACAATCTAGCCCAGGTCTTAACAAAAGAAAGTAAAGAAACGAAAAGGGAGTGTTAAACCTACCTCTTGAAGGACGGAAGGATATAAAATGTACCCTAGAAGAAGATTCCGAGGCCTGGTAGTAGAGGGCTTAAAAGATCCCTAGAATCGTGGAATCCGAGAATGACAGTTACTGTTATTACGAAGTTTGTTTGGACAAAAGTTTTCCTCTTATTTCTCAATGTTGACACGTTTTTGTAAGCGTATGAGGAGTGTGTGTATGCGCCTTAGTGTAAACAGTGTCAGTTCGTTTGAAGTTTGGAACGACAACCACCTCATGAATTGCTAAAACATTCAAGCATCCAACTTCACAATTTTATAACAAAATGGCAGAAGAGATGGATGAACATGTCCTGAAAGACAATGAAAAAAAAAAAAATTCAAAGAAAATGTAAAAGAGTCACTTACCGCCACGAGACAAATTTCTCCGAAAATTCCATACCTCCTCACTACACGTTTGATTATAATTACAAGTAGTTAAATTGGAAGGAACAAGATATTACATGGTATTAGCAACTTCACAAAAAGGAACACATGGCATAAAGGATGATCATGAAGCAAACTTTTCCATGTTACATACCTCAATGATGATACAAAGAATTGTCATAGAGAGTGTTTTACTTTCACATAGCCAAATAACAATATAAACATAATTATTGCATTACCTTAATGAAAACGGAAAAAAATATATACAATACTTGTTAAAGAAGTTTAACATTTTCAAAAAACCCTATATTTACACAGTTTTTCAATTTCCAAAAAGGTATAAAAGATCACAAAAAAATAAAAGAAATGAATAACGTTGAATGAACATAATTGGCGACAATGACTGTGGCATAAGATTTAGCCAATCCCTTGGCTTTTCTTTAACTACTCGACAAACAACACAAAACAACAAATGTCTGGTCCTTTACACCTTTTACTCTCCAACTTTTGTATACATTCCAGGACTCAAGCCAGGCTTCATCACAAAGAAAATATACAGATGAAAATCCTCGGAAAATGTCATGAATTTAACCACAACAACAATTTGGTTAAATGGCTTTGTAAACAAATCTTTTAAAACAAACACCTGGTAAAACAACATACACCGAGGCAAAAGACATACATCTATGGTAATATGAAACAACAAAGTCAAATACCATTCTTTAATATACTTATCGTAAAATGACACATACTTGTCAAACCCGACACTTGTGTGTAATGAATATTCTTGTGCAGTGTAAATGCAGTGCATGTGAATTCACTTGGCTTAATTACCAAAGTAATAATGATAAAACTACATTGAAGAACCACAAAAAAATAGATATACCAATAAACACCACCTTGCTGAAATACAAACTCTAAATGTACAAAAATTTCAAGAATGCAATATTAAAAACACCCAAAAGTTACATATTAGAACAGCAATTGGAAAGGGTTGATTGAATGGCGCTAGAAAACAAAATTAGTAAACAGAATGAAGAACAAGCTAAATCTGATTATTTGTAATCTTCAAAACATAATAGAGCTAACTAATTGATAAATGGCAATTCTAAACATATTACTTGCTAAGTCAGAATTTTTCCTTCTCATCTGGCCTTCAACTTCCTCTGGTACATATAATTTATAATAATTTGTGGAATGTATGCATATGTATGTATGTATTTACGTATATATACACATACACACACACACACATATATATACATATAGAGAATTGAATTGAATATAGAATTTAGGCCAAAGGCCAAGCACTGGGTCCAAAGAGGTCATTCAGCGCTGAAACAGAAATTGACAGTAAAAGTTTAAAAGGTGTAACAGGAGGAAAGCCTCGGAGTTGCACTATAAATCAATTGTTAGGAGAGGGTGGGAAGTAAGATGGAAGAAAGAATATGAAAGGAGGTACAGTAAAAGGAACGAAAGGGGTTGCAGCTTGGGGCCGGAGGCACGCTGCAAAAAACCTTAAGTAATGCCTACAGTGCCCCGCACAAGGTGCACTGATGGTACTACCCCTACCGTGTGTACATATAATATTATATACATATATGTATATATATATATATATATATATATATATATATATATATATATATATATATATATATATATATATATATATATATATATATATATATATATATAATTGTATGTAAAGTTCCTGGTACAACAGTAACTGTCGTGTTAATAACAAATTGCACAAACTTTTCTGAAGATGAAATGGCCACTTTCCATTAATCTTTCGGCTTTTTCCTCCAAGATGGATTAAATTTTGGGTTGTTATAATGGAGACTGCATAAACTTACATATATGTATGTGTAGACATAAGTATGTATAAACATAATTGAGAATGTATGTACATTATATATATATATATACACACACATGGTATGTACGTATGTATGTATACATATATATATATATATATATATATATATATATATATATATATATATATATATATATATATATATATATATATATATATATATATATATATATATATATATATATATATATATATATATATATATATATATATATATAGATAGAGAGAGAGAGAGAGAGAGAGAGAGAGAGAGAGAGAGAGAGAGAGAGAGAGAGAGAACAGTGCCATCACCAGAAAAAAAAACAGCAAAAACAAATGAATGCATTTTTGCTCGTTCACATAAATAACGCGGGGATTAAGAGGAATCTTTGTGCAGCTAAATGCCGACGGCGATAACAACAAATCATTTTTCGCTTCCCCAGTAACAGCGGAAGCATCAGCAGCAATTCCGCCAAAGAGTAAAGCTGCCCTGGCCACAGCTGCTGCCGTGGCGAGAGCACCTGGATTAGAGTATAACCACAGAGCCAATGTGGAAAGGGGAGATGAGGAGGGGCAGCGCCATTTAACCCACCCTCAGGAATCCCAAATGTATTCCATTGTGCACTGCAGTCGGAGATGCACGTCTGAAAAGACCGGGTAAACACCATCAAAACGTTTGGATTTGTGGGGCACAAACGTTTGTTTGAAATGTGAAAAGGTTATCAACTTCAAAAGTCCGCTGGTTTCACAGCCTTCAAAGGTTTCGCTGAAATGTACAACCATCACTTCTGAGAGAGAGAGAGAGAGAGAGAGAGAGAGAGAGAGAGAGAGAGAGAGAGAGAGAGAGAAGGATTACCACCTCAAACGCACTGTGATGTGCACAACCACCATCAGTATCAAAAGTGAAAATTCTTTCAGACGTTTAAATTGGATTACCGCAATTAAAACGATCCAATTATCAGTTTCAAAAGGTAATTAAATGTCTGTCTGAACACCAAAGTTGAATTGGCATGTAGAAGAATCTCAATAATAGTAATGCGGTATTATTCAAAACCTCGAAAAGACTTAAAACATTTCACTACGAAAAAATCTCATAGCTAATTTTAAAATGCTGGTACAGAGTACTTTCAGCAAAAAAAAAAAAAAAAAAAAAAAAAAAAAAAAAAAAAAAAAAAAAAAAGGAATAATGATTATGAGGAAATACTTGCTCTTGCTGAATATTTCAGTTCACTTTTCAAACAATTATGAAAAGAAAATGACCCCTTCGCAAATTTATGATACCCAATAGTTTATAAGTAAGTTTAACTTCATTAGTAATTTCTTTCATCTATTCCACCCCGTTCGCAATTCCTTCTTTCTTCTTCCACAGAAAGACTGTCTGCGTGTTATACTCACTTACTGATAATTCTGCATAGGATAAATAAAAAAAAAAATACCGGGATATACATCATACTTACAACCTTGGTAAAAAAATACCGGGATATACATCATTCTTACAACCTTAGGTAATGTGACGTTGACAGATATATCGTACAGATATATCGTGCAGCGCACTCTCCTCTGGAGTATACAATACGGAATTAAGGTTTTTCAGACCATACTCACACAATAAGTTCTAGAAAAACCTATCGCACGTTTAATATTTTGTCTTTGTACAGTAGTAACAAAGCAAAAGCATTTTTTGTACTGAAAAACAATATGACCAAAACAATAGCAATTTTGTCCTTTTTACTGAAAGTAGGATAACACTAAAATCGTATACTTTTTGTTGCAAAGAAGGTACAAGAGAAAAAGCATTTTTTTTGCAGCAAATCAGAATGTAATTAAGAATTTTTAAATTCAGCACAAATAGGATAAAACTGGAAGCATTTTTTTAACTTTAAACTGATAAGCACGGTAAAAAAATATGATAATTTTTCTCTGAATTTTTATATTGTACTACAAATTAAGATCAAGTAATATACATTTTAAAAATCTGTTACGGGGAAGTGACATCAAGCTAAGAACATCTTATCTTCATAAATGGTAAAGTATGACTATACCAACAACTTTCTTTCATTTTTATTCTTTACCGCCAAGTAAGACCATGTAAGGAGAAACTCATTTGGTGCCTTCTACTACAACAAATATCGCAAAACTGAGATGCATTGCAATATCCTTATTCTGCATGTGGCAATTTTCATAGATCTCAACAGCTAACCCGAGGTAAAAGGAGGAAATTCTCCGACTATAAAAGGAAATCTCAAGGAGCAAAATGATCACGGAAATTACAATTGTTGGAAATATTAAAAAAATATCTTCCTAAATTTTCCAATCAGTTTTATTTTACACAAGCCTTAAAAAGTCACTAGTCGACGAGCAATGAGACAAAGTGACCAACCTGAATCCAAATATGGATACTTTCTTATTGTTTCGTCTCTTTTTAACTCTTTTCCAGCCTTAACCCAGTTTTTACGTTAAAAATATTCCAGCTAAATACTATTAACGTCACATTTTACGTTAAAAAAAATTCCAGCTAAATACTGTACAAGACTCATTTTTCTCATGTTATAAATCATTAAATCTATCTCCTTTAAGGCACCGTATTCCTCACCATTCTAGCGCGTCTGATGGTCAGTTTTAACTTCCGTCTGCCAGACCTAGCTTTATATCATTCATATCTTACCAAGTTCTCTCATCACCCCTATGCTGCAAAACTGTAGGGACTTTTTTTTTTTATTTTTATATTTACAACCTCTTCATTGTCCTAAGATTCAATTTCCTATTCTTTTGGTGTCAGGGTCCATAATTTTTAATATTATATAGACCCCAGACAAAAGAATTAATAAAACTATACACTGTGTAATAATAATATATTTTTCCTTTCAGATTCTGGGGCTTTGGAATGACAAAAGCAATATCCAGTAAACCTGGATGTAATGAATTCTTAAGCCAATAAATTTTTAAAAACACAACTCTATACATATCCCCACCCATGAGCCTAGCAGTTAATAAGCAGTTAAATAATCTATACAGATAAACAGATTATCTAAAATTTGAAAAAAAATATATAATCATAAAACAAATAACGATTACCAAAGAAGAAAGGTGAACACATGCCACACGCCCTCGGAGAAAAAAAAAAAAAATCTATATCAGCATTACGCTGATCTTTCAATCTCATAATGAGAACTCAAAATAATACACATTCTGTATTGATAAATCAGTTGATGAAATACATCTAAGAACATCAGTTAAAAAGCGGTTTAACTCTCAAACGCCTAAAAAGAGCTACACTGGTTTCAAGGTAAGATCAAACTGGTTAAGGTATAACCCCGAGACGTGGCGTGGCTACCAGACGTTTCCAAGGAAGAAGTTAGTATGCATGAAACTTCTCTTTCAAGGAGCAACTAAGAAATATACCACCAAGAGAGCGCACCTTGTGCCACGCGTTAAGGTGACACGATCACAGATAAGTTACTGTCAAACATTTTCAG
>NC_089750.1:13995052-13997552 GCF_040412425.1 Macrobrachium rosenbergii | reverse complement strand
ATATATATATATATATATATATATGTATGTATATATATATATATATATATATATATATATATATATATATATATATATATATATATATATATATATATATATATATATGCGTGTGCGAGCATACGCGCAAGTGTTTGGGTGACTATACATGCGCTCATGGGTATAAGGTGGGAGTTCTTATAGTGAAGTCCATTAGTAATGCATCGCCTAGTACCCTCAAAAGGTTTACGTAGGCCTTACATTTTTAACAATATGAAAACACAAAATCGTAAAAAAAATCTTGGGTGCTAAATGGCGCCTTCTATCAAAAGTAACTCCAAACCTATTCCTTTTTTATAGTCCTCGATAATCTAGCTACGAAAGACTGCCGCATTTCTGTTGTGGGACGTACAGCTCATGATATAAAATACACATTATACACAACCAACTCTACATCGGATAAGATGTATGTGTCTCGTATTTAGCAGTGGGAACATGCTCAAGAACCAGCTGTCTACGTCTGTCAACCTTTATATCTTTCTGTCTCTTTACTTACAAACGATTAGGACCTCGAATGAAACTAGCTTACCGCTAATGATAAACCGGCGACTGCTTGATAAATACGACAGACAGCATCTTTATTAATTTCAGGGCGGTTATCACATCGAATATGGCAGAAGTATTAAGTAATTAGGGACAGTAATGGATATATCTTCCTAAAACGCAAAATGCTATCCAAAATACTTTCCCATGTCATTCTCACAACCTGCAAAATACTCAAGATATTCTGCTAAGACCAGAATCGCATATTATTAATCATACATAAGAGGACTGGACTTAATGATATTTTGATCTAGATGAAATGACATTAATTCTCACAATTTACGATTATTTGAATTCATAAAAGAAACCCTGCGTTAAATCGGATTAAACAATAACACAATTCCATGAATAAGAAACTCAATGAAAACCAGCAAATCTATACATATGTAAATTTGTGAGGGGCCTAAATAAGTGAAGGGGAGCCTTTTGGGCAAACCGGAATACCCTTAGAAACAAAGGGAATACTTTCGGCTAAGCTAAAAATTAATAACGGTAAAAACCAAAAACGATAAAAAGTTAATTATCATTTGATTCAATTAATATTAATCTAAGACGCAAGTGAATAAAACTCAGAAAGTTAGATAGTTTGCACACTTGCAGGTGCACGAGGAAATCACGCTTGTTCCTGCCTATTGTACTTCGTGCTTCCTGGGTCGCTGCAGGTGAAGCCGGCCGGTAAGCCAAGAGCCTTGCAGTCTATACTTAGCTCAAGGAAGCGGCTTCGCAAGCACTCGGCGTATTTTTTTGAAATTCCATTCGAGGCGTGAAAGGCGAGGCAGGGATGCAGAAGTTCTCCAGGTGAGAGGAAATAAAGTGCTTGCAGGGATTAAAGGCGGATCTTGGTTGCTTTGTTTTCGAAATGCTGCGAACCCAGGCCAGAAGTCCTACCCCTTTCTTGATTTCATTTTGATGAAAACAAAAGTGACAGAGAGCCACTCACGAAAACATAGTGTAAAACGCCCATTGTGGCAGACTGTGACTGCAACACGTAGTTGTCGAAAAAAATACTCTTTAATAAGTATGTAGTTCACATTCACTAATGAAGCAATCGTTGCACATCAGTCACCCTGACAAAAACTCATTAGGAAAAAGTCCCTGCATCACCGGATTAATAAAAATAATACAACTCAACTAAAACAAAGTTGAAGACAACATTATCTAAAACAAGCGAACACATATACACACTCTCTCTCTCTCTCTCTCTCTCTCTCTCTCTCTCTCTCTCTCTCTCTATATATATATATATATATATATATATATATATATATATATTATACAGTATAATATACAGAGAGAGAGAGAGAGAGAGAGAGAGAGAGAGAGAGAGAGAGAGAGAGAGAGAGAGAGAGAGAGAGAGAGAGAATGCTAACATAAGAGATTCCTTAAAATGAAAGAATCATCCAAGTTAAAAGCACTGAACCACTTCAGGATCTTATCAGGGATAATTCAAGTGAATAGAGTCGGTAATATAAACATGTTCAGTCTTTATATGATATTTAAAAATACTTATCCTGTATATATTCAAACAAATTAAGCAATTGTAAAAAAAACAGCAGGCAGATATGGACAAACTACAAGCGTATTTATTAGTCCTAAGTTTTAAACAAACTATGCCGGTTACATAAAGACAAAAGCATTTTGAACATTAACATTTAACAAGTACGGGAGCATAAGACTACATATATATACTTACTGAAAGAATTTCAACAAAAGGCGATAGCTAAAAGAATATTACTTCAACATGAAATTAACTGAATTTGAATAAAAACAAGAAATGCGCTGAAGTTTCGGCGCAATCGAGTTTTCTGTGAGCCGCGGCTCATGAAGCTTTCAGCCATGGCCCGATGGTGGCCTGTCATATAGCGTTGCCTGACGCACGATTATGGATAACTTTAACCTTAAGTAAAATAAAAACTAC
>NC_089750.1:13962552-13987552 GCF_040412425.1 Macrobrachium rosenbergii | reverse complement strand
GAGAGAAAAAAATTACGAGTCCGAGATCCTATTCATTTTTCAAAGGTAACTTAAAAAACCGTACTTGAAATAAAAGGAATTCTGAACATTTAACGAGGGTAATGCTGCGCTTCTGGCAATGGTGGCATTTAGGTTACCTAAATCACGATTCAAAACTTATGTTTCTCATTTAAACCTTTCTGAGGACGATTATATGAATTCGTTTTCTAAGACACTTCTACCAATGTATTTTTTCTTCTTAGGAATTAAAACCAATCATTCCTCTCGGTTTCTTTCCCTTTACTGTCAGGCTGGAGATGCTCTTCCCAGATCTGTTTTCCCTCACTCTTACAGGCTTCCATTCCTCGTGAATCAGTCTGTTCTATTGCTTTTTCTTGCGTTCTTCAGGCCTGGGCGAGATGAGGACACCAGGTTGCCCTCCTATTGTCAGGACAAAAAAAAAAATATTGCATTCGTGTCTAGGGTCTAATGCTCCAAAGTACAAAAACAAAAACCTGGTCAAAGAAATTAACAATTACGCATTTGTGAGCGGGCACATAAATCACGACATACACATGCACATCTGTAGTTCACGCAAACACTGACCGTCACATGCCAAAAACGAAGTAGCTGGGAGTGTGACACTTTTTTAGTTTTCTGTAAAAGAAAACTATTGAGAAGATTATTTGTCTGTTCGTCCGCACTTTTTCTGTCCGCCCTCAGATCTTAAAAACTACTGAGGCTAGAGGCCTGCAAATTGGTATGTTGTTCATCCACCCTCCAATTATCAAACATACCAAATTGCAGCCCTCTAGCCTTAGTAGTTTTTATTTCATTTAAGGTTAAAGTTAGCCATGATCGTGCGTCTGGCACCGTAACAACACAGGCCACCACGGCCACCTGAGTTTCATGGGCCGTGGCTGTGAGTTTCATACAGCATTATACGCCGCACAGAAAACTCGATCCGCAAAATCTGATAAACAACGCCATTTTCAAGAAGTGATTAAAAAAGCCTGGATACAAGCGGTTAACAGCGCAATTAATAATAATAAATATGAAATATTACTTCAACAAATTAACTGAAAAAGAGAAACAACACACCACGTTACATTTTCACTGATATTATCGCGATAATTTTAGCAGAAATGACAAAGATCCCAGCCAAAGTAATATAATAAAAATAATAATGACTGACGTCCTTCCCCCCCTCACCAAAAAAGAAGAAGAAAAAAAAAAATCACGCACAACAGCAAGGTCCTCCCAACTCCTTGGAAGCCTCGACGAGACCTTTAATATCAATTTTCCCTGACACCGATCCATCCCAATTACAAAGTCGTATAAGGCCAATACTTACATGGGGGGTATCGAGTAAAGCCATAAATTATAACCACAAAGATGGCATGATGGCACCCTCACCCCCACCAACCCTCAAAGCGTGGGGTACCCAGTAAGACCTCCATCAACACGCTATCTTCTCTTTACATTAGGTTAAGCAAGCAGCAACTCTTTCTTAACCTTCTTTCTTATGTTCATCCACCCAACGAGCTTTCCAATCTATTCTTTGTATTCTTTTACTTTTACAAAGACAATGGTTACTAATGAGCCTCTGCCCTTCTTAATATTCTGTGCGTGTCTTATCTTATAACAGAGCGAGTAACTTTAAAGAAAACGCTAGTTATTGCTGCCATGAAAATCAATCTCTGCATGAGAAAAAATAATTTTGAGAACTGCTCGTCATCAATGTCAACTCAGTGTTGCAGTAACTACTTTCTGATATTCAGACTGCTACTGTAATTGTTGTTATTGTCACGGCTGCTTTCATTGTTGTCACTGTCGTTACCACATACTACAACATGCATTACATTATTCGCAAACGCAAACCCAAAGTTAAGAAAAATGCAATGTTCAATATTCCTACATTAAACGATACCTGAATAGTTACTGTAACTTGTACAGGATAAAAAAAAACGGGAAACCCAAAATACTTGATGAAAAGAGGAAGGATTGGGGGTCAATAAAAAAAAAGTGAGTGGAGGTGGCAAAGAGTACAAGTATACCTTAGTTTAACCAGACCACTGAGCTGATTAACAGCTCTCCTAGGGCTGGCCCGAAGGATTAGATTTATTTTACTTGGCTAAGAACCAATTGGTTACGTAGCAAAGGGACCTACAGCTTATTGTGGAATCCACACCACATTATAGCGAGAAATGAATTCTTCACTGGCCGGTCGGAGAATCGAGCGCGGGACCAGTAGAGTGCTAGGTGAGAACGATACCCACCGTCCGATGAGGAACAAGTGGAGGTAACAACCTCATCCTTAAAGACTTAATGCAACCTTCCCGTTCCATCAACTCCGAAGTTAAAAAAGTAGAGAGGAAAACGAATAAAATAAATAAACAAAACAAACACCAAATCTAATGTAAACAATGAAAAATGTCCCGACTGTTTCTTTGAAATCATCCAAGCCAAATGAATCGCCAGTAGCTTCCCATCAAGTATTCCGAGACCCTTCAACAAGAAATCCCTTTTTCTGAAGAGATAAATCTTAGCAATTCCCAATTCCAGATCCTCAATTCCCACTGTTATCACTCTGTGATTCTCGTCTTGCCTTCGCAATGCATTCTGCAGTTTTGGCATCAGGCACGCGATGTTCGTTTCCCTTTAACGGGATAAATACAAAGGGCGCCCGCGTATTTGTATGTGCGCGCGTGTGCGTGTGTGGGCGTGGGTGTGTGAGCGCGGGCGAGAGTGTACGCAGATGAGTCTGTGTCTGCTGTTGTTGTTGTTCCTGCTACTTCTGCTGCTGCTGCTACTTCTGCTGCTGCTGTAGGCAAGAGAGAAAACCTGATGCCGAAAAGAAAAGCCATCGCTAACGGGATTTCTAGTTTCCATTTCCTCCGAGAGAAAGTTTGTTTGACGGTAACACTCCCACTTCAAACTGTTCCAAAAAGTGTGGTAAATGGATTCGGATGTGGGAAGGGGCGGATGAATACACGAAACACCCACATTCAACCGTATATTTCCATGCATACACACACTATATGTACGCATGAGTATATGTATGTATGTGCATATATGTGTATATCTATGTATGTATGTATGTATGTATTCTAGCAAATAATGTAAAGAAAGGGAAAGGTACAGAGGGAGGGGAAACTAAATGATTTACAAAAACTATTTACTTCTTTCTCTCTCTCTCTCTCTCTCTCTCTCTCTCTCTACCTATCTCTCTCTCTCATAAAAATCAATTTAAATGGTAATGCTCAGCATCCGCAACTTAACGAAATTACGATTCCCCCTCCAACTCATTTTTTTTTTGTGAATGACTGATTAAAAACATATAAACAGACTTGATAACTGTGACATATAGAAAAAAAATAACTGTATTATTTTCCACGGAATAAAACAGAACGTCAGTAGGTCTATGTCACGCCCATGCTTTCCTCCTCGGGTGAACGGGTGGATGGGTGAGAGGCACCGAATCCAGTGAGGAAAGTCTGAACTTTGTCGCTTTAAAGAAAAAACTGTCTGCCAGGGACGTTTCTTCTCTCTACGTGTTCTTCCTTGCAGGAAGGGTGGGGGTGAGAGAGAGAAAGGTCGGGACCTGTGGGAAGGGGAGGGAGGTTAAGGGGAGACAAAGGTGGGGTGCTTTGGTAGGGAGTGAGAGCGAAATGAGGCTAGGAAGCCATCGTGCATGCATGATAAAGGGGACAACATAATACAGGAAGAAACACCACAGGCAGACATCGACGCAGCGGCAGTCTGGCTTGCCCACATGCATGCATCTGGTGCAAGCAATATTTCCGTGGCGACCTCGTACCCACTTCGTTCGCTTTTATTTTCAAGCTCATCGATCAGAGTCAATGGCTTTCATTCGTAACGGCTTAAGCTTGCACAGGCTGATGGATTTATTCATATTTTATTTGGTATCGCTTCATCTCGACTGGTATTGGTTACATTATATCCTGTCAGTATCCACTACAGCAACAAATGACTATTACATATCAACATTAATCATGATTAAAAACATTACGAGGAATAAAATAATGTCATGGCGTCAGGACACGTTGCAGCATTACCTTCATATGTAAACAACTAACAATATTCAAATTACAAAAGGCCCATAGTTTACTATTGCTGCGACACAGAAAATCTATACGCCTACAGATTGCGGTTTATTGTACAGAAAGGATTAAATCTTAAAATCTTAAAACTCGAAATAAAAAATTTTAGACTGAACGCATAAGCACAGAATTTTTAGCAACTATAAATTCATGTTTTCCCTTACCTTTTTGGCTACACTGACTTTCGCAAAGCTGACTATGTGACATGTTCAACAAGTATGTTCAAAACTGTCACCATTTTAAGGCAACAATGCGGTAACTTCCAAATGATAAAAGATTTGTCCACAAATCACATAGCAAAAGCTATCTTCTGTTGAGGCTCTGGTACACACAAGATTTCTGAACTTGGAAAGCAAATCAAGGTCGACTAAGTCGGGGTCGAATGCTGTGATCACTCAAGGACCTTTCACGTACAATACGATCAAGATCCGAAGACAACATGAGGGAGGAGAGAAATAACACCAGTTACTAAAGCAAAATTCGTCGAAATGGGCGAGTGTTTATTAGGTTCCTAAGGTCTGTGTGAATATTTTACGAAAGACAATTCTTTTATGAATAAAAAATTTAAAGTTCGATATAAATAAGTCTATTAATAATCATAACACTGATGAGAAAAAGAAAACAACGAAAGACACTGATGAAGGCTCTTGACCTCAGACCAATTTAGTGTGGAAATTTTGCACAGTTACATAACTGCATTTGCAATTGTGATGTCATTTAGCCATGGAATTCCTAATTTCAGCCCAGATATTTTATTCCATTTAATGAACGCTCGTCGACGTCACTGGAATACTATTAAATCAGAAGAGGGGAATCTACATACTGAACGGGATCAGCAGACTCGATGATAACAACGACATTTGCATAACATTTGCGTGGGCATGGGTTCATTTGCTTATATGGGGCAACTGCCTAATATATTTAGGGTATAGCAAATATATTTACAATTGCACATGCATACAGAGACGCGTCTTTTATGTAACACATATATTATAAACACATTATATATATATATGTGTGTGTGTATATGTGTGTATATATATATATATATATATATATATATATATATATATATATATATATATATATATATATATATATATATATATATATATATATATATATAAAGATAAAATCCACGAAGGAAACGGAAACACTGGAGTGCTGCGAGGCCTTTCGACGCTATGTCCTTTACTTAGCAGAGTCTCACGTTCCATATTTTCGTGATTCAGTTAAAACTTCAATATAAAGTTGTTCCATAACATCGGGTAGTTCCAAATAGCCATTGTTACATACAGAATTAATATTTGTCTAATAAATCGTGGATAAACCTCCTGGGCAGAAAATTTCCGTAACAATAACCACCTCGAACGCCAATACAGGAGGCTCATTAGTGCATCAACCCCACGACACCTTGCATACAGTATCCCGCTTCCTGGAAACTGGGGAACGTCCTCACCAGCACTTCTTTCATATCACGTATCCAGCTGTATCTAGGTCTTCTCCTCCTCCCTCGGTTTTCCATCGTTTCAACAATGCTAACCACTTAATCACTGCTACGTATCTCCATTTCTCTCTCCTTTTATTCTCTTTGTACTACGCATACTAAGCAAACAGTTCATCTCAAAAGCTTAGATTTTTTTTCTTTTTAATTTGCATTCAACATCCACACTTCAGTTAATAATCCCTTCATATATTCTCAGTGCTACCTTCCTTCCTTCCTTAACCATTCTGTGCCTAACCTACATTTACCTTCCTTTTTCCAACTTCCTGCAACAACACATCCATAATTATGTTAAGCACACAAGAAGACTAACACTCTCTTGTTTCAGATAAGCCTTTAACATCAAACAAGTCAGCCTCCTGTTTATATAACCTAAAATCTCCTAATCGGCCTCTACTACTGTGTTCTATATCGTATATCCTCAAAATCTTCGACAGTTTCTCTATCAAGAGCTTTACTATATATATATATATATATATATATATATATATATATATATATATATATATATACACATATACACAAAGACATATATACTGTACTATATATATATATATATATATATATATATATATATATATATATATACATATACATATATATATATATACATCGATATATGTATATATACATATATTTCTTCATATATATGAAAAATAATACTTAATTAACAATGACAAACACAGTTTAAAACACTGCATGAATAAAGAAAAAAATACCAGCGCCAAAATGCATATCATAAATATACGGCGCACAGCAAGTCTCGAGACATGTAGTTACACACTTCGAAGTTTAGTTTAGATTGTAGGGAATCAGTAAGCGTTTCACTGTGAGGATCTGCGGCAGCAGCACAGCAGCAGCAGCAGCAGCAGCAGCAGTCCTAGTAATAGTGGTGGTAGTCAACGCAAGGATTTGATATCGCCATGTACCCAACTTTGGGACTCCGTGGACACAGCTGCAATATGCCGGAAAGGCATCTGTTGTCCAACAACGGCGGAACGCCGAGAGGTTAAACACTGCACAAAACAAAATGATAAAACAATGAACTATATTTGTAAATCACGTTGAAATGATACTGAATTTTATATAATTTTCTGGGGATATTTAATGTTATCCATATCATATAATCATTTTATTAAAATTAAAATAGTTAATACAATAAACACTTCTGGAGAGGTGAATGAAAATTATGGGGCATCATAATACATAAGTAAATAATAAGACCTCGAAAATTACAAATAAACACTGCAAGTCATTCACGGACTAACCACTGATGTAAATAGAAAGGATGGAAGATGGTCCCTGGAATCTAGTGGTTATTATAAGGTCCTTAGTTACCATGCAGTCAGACTCAAGAAATTGCGTGACATCTTTACATTTCAATTCTTTATCTCTCAATGGCCAGTTATAGGAGCTAGTCTATTTTGTATCTATAATCACCTTAATGATCGTTATTAAAAACTTCCGTCCCAATCATGACAACTGCAACAGAATTACTACAGGCACAGGTTATTTTTTCCCATCACCACACGAACAGCACACCCATGCAGCTTGAGAGTAATAAAGTATCTATGCCCAGTTAAAAGTTACCTTGTGCCTCAGGGGAAGTAATACTTTCCTTGCACGAGTGCTACATGTGTTTATCCTCGTTTGATTTACTTCCATAGATACAACAAACGATTCCTCACCCCTTATATAAGATTCCACAGTTGGGAGGTGGCCATTCTCTCATAAGTGTTCAGTAAGAGAGCCACTGTTCTTAGGATGACGTCGCATCCTTTTTCTTCTGCGGACCCAGGACCCACTAAGACACCCCTCAAGCAGTAACGAACATACGAAGCTGTTGATTTCAAAGAGCAGCTCTGCTTTTTCTTCCCCGCATTTTACCTTTTCCTCGTTTCAGATGCTGTCAAGCTATATATGAAAAAGGAACACGAAATAAGGAACAGGAAACCCCTAGAGAAGGTACGGAAACTTGGAAATAAATTAATTTAGTGTCATATCACGAAAAACAAATGTAGTCTATATACCATAGTCGACGCAATACACTTCAAATGGAAATTACGGGATGGAAAAACAGCTGCTAAAAGACAAAAGTACCGTTTTAAACCAACTGTAGCAGAATTGCACATTAACAACAATTCCTTCTACCTATACCAAAACAATCGGCACAGAACAATGTAGACAGGTGCCAACTTTACTTTCCCAATAAATCCGATATTTTAAAAAATTTATTAGATGGGGCAGTTGCGTGATTCTTACTCGAAATAAAACAAAACTAATTTTAAAAAATTAATAATAAACGCAACAAAAACTAACTTGAAGAATATAGTTTTAGAAAAATTTAAATAATAAAATGATAACGCACTAGAAACTACAGAAAAAACACAAATTTACAATAAAGCGAGAATCCGGAACGTTCGAAATCAAACTATGCCTACAGCGAGATCCTACGGAGATACGAAAAAGCTAAACCATTACAGTAGCAGGAAAAATATATATATATATATAAATATATAAAAAATCCATAATACCACTGCCAATCAGAGCGTGAATAACTCACAATGACATTTCCTCCGAGGTATTTACTGCATTCTCCACTGCTACGCAGGTAAATGTCAAGAGCAAATACCACAGCAACTAGGCACGTGCGTAAAGCGCGGATCGCAAACCAAAATGAATAAGTCAAGAACATGTTCAGCGCAGACCAGTTACTGTGATACCGGCTGTCCAGTTGCTACGCTGGGAAAGGTCAAGAAAAAATATGGCAACAAGTATAGAATAGGCAATAAAGAGGCAGACGGGAAATCAAGTATGAGTGAGGTTATCTAAACAAAGACATCCGATGCAAGAAAAGCCTCCCCAAAAAAGCACACGAAAACAGGACCAAAAACCGCTCCTATGAAAAATTTCTAAATAAAGACGCGACTTAAACAAGAACAGATTCATGAGGTACAGAAGTTTCCCGCACAGAAACATACAGGGATTACAAGAACATAAGAAGTTCTTCACAAAAAGTCATGAAATATAAAACTCCCTTGGTAAAACAATAAAACAGCGCAATGAAAAACACTGCAAACAAAGACACAGGCAAAAGAGATCCTTCGACAAAGAAATTTGCAAAAGATATTCTTCGACAGAACCACACGCAAAAGAGATCCTTAAACAAAGATACCCAGGCATACATCAAAACAAGAATCTCACTTGCATGAAATGTTTCGAGCACACACAAAACATTCTACAAAAATAAAACGTACACCAACCACGGGTACGAGCCTCCCAAGCACAACCGACAAATGCACAGAGAAACACACGAGCAAAGAGATGTGAAAAAGTAGCTCCCTGAGGCAGAGCGTACCCGAAATTCATCGACACGAGAGAGAGAGAGAGAGAGAGAGAGAGAGAGAGAGAGAGAGAGAGAGAGAGAGACTGCAAGTCACGTGAATACGAAACCCACGAGGCTGAAAAAGGCAAACATCATTATGAAGTTGGGCTTATCGTCTCGAGTCGATGTCGCCAGTCAATCAAGCGATACGAATCAGACAGCGACAGGTGTGGGTTAACGAAGAGAGAGAGAGAGAGAGAGAGAGAGAGAGTTATGAGGGACCAAGACAGGACGGCAAGCAAGGGGGCATATACATAAACACACCCCATGTTGTAAAATACATCACAGAAAAGAGACAGACAGACGGCTTAAGCACCTGAATTCCTCCTGCATCGAGGAACAAGGGCGTGGTTTTCTAAAAACGAAAAGGTGTGAGACTTTAAAGGTGAACAGACTCCTCCCTCTTGAAGGCACTACCTAGACGCCAAGTCACTGAGGACGATGAGTCTATAAAAATAGAATGCATATTATTCGGACTCGAGGAAAATGAAACGTTGGCAATCCAATCTGGGCCCTTCTCAAAACTTCCTCATACATGTATATATATATATATAATATATATATATAATATATATATATATATATATATATATATATATATAATATATATATATATATATATATATATATAAATATATATATATATATATATATATATATATATATATCACATTACCACAGGTGAAAAATAAGAGACGGGGTGTAGGTCCTGACCGGTTTCGACGTTATTTTCAATCGTCAATGCCTTGAAAATAGTGTCGAAACCGGTGGTAATGTGTGATAAATGAATCACGTACAAAAGTGATTATAATTTTATATATATATATATATATATATATATATATATATATATATATATATATATATATATATATATGTATGTCTGCATGTGTGTGTGTGTGTGTGTGTGTGTACGTACGCTCGCATATGAATAGCTCTCATGATAATACATTGTAAAGTTTTTTAATCCACAAACCTGAATAATCATTCAGACTTAACCATGAATGAGACCGACAATATAAACTAAAAATAAGCATCCACTGAATGGAATTGAACATATTCATTCTACACATACCTATGGACAAAATGTGTATACAGCTTCACATTCAAATTCACCTGGAACATAAGTGCATATTGAAGCGCCGTATGTCATCCCACGTTTCCGAAAACAATCCAATGGAAATATATGATAATTGCAGAGCATGTTTAGCGTGTCTTCGTATCAACAACACCCTGTTAAGAACGGGGTTATTTATCGATATTCACCGGATCTTCTGGAATTACATAAAAAGGTCTGAATAACCGCACATCACAGAGCAATAAGAATATTCTTATAAGACACTCGACAAGAATGAGGTCAGGAGCCTAGGGGAGCTCGCACCTTGGGGCATTCATATTCATGACGTATATCAATCACTTTAAAACGTACCCGGGTACGGGAACCTCTCTCTCTCTCTCTCTCTCTCTCTCTCTCTCTCTCTCTCTCTCTCATATACACACAGGAAAGTCATATATATTTTTTACCTTTGTCTAATTAAATGTGCCATTCGTCTTACTTTAAACTTTTTCGGCTTGTCCTTTTTCATATGCTGAGCACACAGGATACATTTTCTTAACGATCTTTAAACAATCTATCATGCAGAATCTCTTACTTCTCTCTCTCTCTCTCTCTCCTCCCTCTTTCACTCTCTCTCTTGCCAAAATCACCCCCATTTATCTTGGCCAAATTAGATGTCCCACTTATCACAACGAAGTTTTCTGGATTCATCTCGTAAGTCAGAAAACTAAGGAAAATCCTCATAGCGAATGGTAACCAAATGAACGCCCCGGTGCCATTAAACATCAGAAATTTACGACGAAGGAATTGGATCAAACTAGCGCTGGATCTCACTGTCGAAGAAAGTCTCATATGGCATGTTTGCGTTTCTGCATTACCTTTAGCCATGATATCATCACTAGTTCCTACTGCTTCATTCTTCCTAAAGCAAGAGAAATAGTCTATATATGTATCCATATGTGTGTATATATATACAGGTATAAATATACACATGCATATATACACATTACTCGATGACATTTTCACTCATGCTTAATAACTCGTCCTTTCCCAATGAAAAGAAAAATTTACAATAAAATTGTCTCCCTCCCTCTCGTTCTCTCAGACAGAATCAGAAAAGGATTTGAGCCCAAAAGAATGACATTCAAATGAAGTAAATCGCATTAACTCGGGAATGATTAAATTGCAAAAGCAAGAAACAAAAAAAAAAAAGAGAAAAACGCTCAAAAAGTCATACAGGAAAGGACTTCGGTGCGTCCTGACATTTTCGCCATAAAAAAGTATTATAAAGAGTTGACGCCATTAAGCGTAATTATTTCGTTTAGTAGGACATCTCTGACACATCTGTAGCACCTGTAAAAAGTCCAAGCAAAACCATACATATTTAAAACGGAATTCCTTAAAGGGAATGTGGCCGGGAGAGGAACGAGGAGTAAAAGTGGCAGGGGAGTGTACAATAAAGAGCAGCAGCATTTCGAACAATGGCAGGGATCATAAAGGAACAAAGGGAACTGATAAAGAAACAAATAACAGAGAAGGTGGATGATGAAACGGGATGATTAAGGAACGAGCGATGAGGGGATCATACAGAACCAAATGATGAAAAGGGAGACGAGGAAACAGAAACTAATATATGAAAGTCTTCCAAATTATGACGAGGATAAAGGAATTACAAAAAATGGTAAAACAAACAAGTGTGCTAACTTTGTTTACACAGGGGACTTTTGAGAATATCCTACAAAATGGGTACTATTCAGTCATCTTCGATTTTCCCCGAAAATTTGCTTAATTTGAACTCAGTTGTAGGACACCTGATTATTATCAATAACACCGCAGTAGATTTTTGTCGATAGTTGGGTCTAAAAAACCTAATCTAATCCACTGTCATTAGTCTTTTAGACATTCTTTCTCTTTTCGTCAGCCAGGCTTTGGAACTTTTCCTGATTCCTCTTACCCACACCCTCGAGTTAGTAGCTTGAAAAAACTTAAATCTACACCAAATGAGGATTAATTGCATATCAGTTTCACAAAATGTAGCCCCGTTCGTCTTGAGTAAATAATGAACGAATTTTCAAACGCAGCCCTAGCATACCTATAGCGTATGTTTCTTCCCTTTGTAACAAAACTGAACACCCTCTACCACAAGATATTTTGAGCCAATTTGGGTTTATACCGATCCAGTGGTTCTCGAGAAGTCAAAGATGTTGAAAGCTTAGGCTAGATATATACCTATCCCTACAAGCGCACAGACAATGGGTAAACTTCCATAAGAAAAGTCTCCGGCTCTTAAAACAGAGACCTACAAAAAAAGACACGATGCTGAAATAAAAAAAAAAAAAACTCTCATTGCAAGAACAGTTAGTTGAACGAAACCATGTACTCTCATCATACAACATTAAATCAATTCGTCACAGCAACGTTCTCACAAAAACCTGAAACAAACATGGCGCCTCCTGATGCACAATTCAGAATACAAAGCCCATCAATGTCTCAGAGCCTCTGTTCACGTAACTTTCTTCCCTCTTAAAAGTTGGTTAATAAGGACTGTTCCCATCAGTTTCCGCAACTAATTACACCTACAACAAGTGCTACAACTTCTAAAACTAATAATAAATATATTTACAGACTACTTTCTTGATTTTTTCCAGAAACCAATTTTCTTAGGGAAATTTTTAGGTGGAAAACAAAACAATCGTGACGAGAATCATCGATTCCTTTAACGATAATAATAATAACAACAAATAGTGCTGTGCCTTTGGGTTAGGAAAATACAGATGGAATATGAACATACATCATTTGCTCCATCTTCTAACGAAAAAAAAACAGCAAAAATAGTAGCCTAACTGAATAAAACAGACACTCACAAGTATCATGAAAAAAAAACATGAAAAATTTCTAAGGCTTACTTGACAAGAAAATCATGAAGTTGGAATACATATATAAAAACACAGAAAAAAAAAATAAAATGGTTAAGTGTCTGGCAGGAATCACAGATGGATAATAATGTCTGAAAAGTGAAAACGAATAGGCGAATACCTACGAAGCTCCAATGAAAAACACTTGATATTTGAGATTTAATGTAGGAACATTTACACAAGAAAGAAAATGACGTTGACAAACACAGGAAAGAGAATGACGTTGATAAAGAGGTACCAAGCTAAAGGTGGGAGGCAGAGCATGAAGCTGAAATTAAGAAAATACACTTGATAAGAGCGAAACCGGAAGTTGAGCAGAATGGTTCCTAGAATAAGGGACCTACACGAGAGGGGAACAACTGTTCTTGAAGAATATGATTGAACAATTACGGAGGGACGTCTGGGAAAATTTCTTTCCTTAAAGATGAGTAGCTACGGCCACGAACGAAGGAATCCAGCGATCAGATCGCTATTCTTCTTGCCGCTAAAAATCGTGCAGTTTTACACACAAACAAATAAATTAAAACGACCAGACAGACATTTAAGGGATAATACTAATAATAAATCATAATAAATAATAAATATATAAGATTATATAATTAATTATTTTTAATAAGCCAGTGCAACAGTATCATTATAACAGTTCATCTCCGGCAGAAGAAACATCATCCATTAAGAGAGCAACGCACTGTATACACATACAAAAGAATAATGAGATGAAAATATAGCAGCACATGGACTATTCGCCAACATAAAAATGAAAACTCCACCGTTAAGAATATTGCGCAAAATCATAATAGTTCACCAAATTACCCATCCAAGGTAACAGACCAATGAAAACTAACCGTCGCTAACAAAGTCCATCGAGTGTAAATGACACGATTTAAAGCCCGAAAGAGAGAATAAGCGAGACGAGAGAATGGAACGTGTTGATGAGAGAGAGAGAGAGAGAGAGAGAGAGAGAGAGAGAGAGAGAGAGAGAGAGAGGGTGTGTATGTGTGTGTGTAAAACCCTGACCCCCCTCAACCCTCGGTAGACTGATGCCATGTCCCCGGAGGGGCTGCTTAATCAATAGCAGTACCGAGCAACCGAATCATTCTCTCTCTCTCTCTCTCTCTCTCTCTTTGTCATTTACTCAAAAGCATACTGCCATTGTGAGAAAATTCTCCCTTCTGTCATCTGCTCAAACGCTAATTTTTATGGTGAAACAATTACATCTGTATTTATCTCATCTAATGATACTCGCAGAGAGTATTCTCTCTCTCTCTCTCTCTCTCTCTCTCTCTCTCTCTCTCTCTCTCTCTGCAAACATGTTACCAAGAAAAAGGCGGAACATGTTTTATGAACTGCATAAGGCAATAAGGAAAATGAAAAGGGGATTATATCAACAGTGTAAGCATACACACTAAACACATTCGTACATTAACAGCACACTTAAGTAATTATACCTAATATACACAGGGATATTGTTTAAGTGATACAAGTTTGTTTGTCTACAAATCCTTCTACCTTTATGAGATTAACTGCTCTTAAAAATACAGATACACACACACACACACACACATATATATATATATATATATATATATTTTATATATATACACTAGCATATATTCAGTATATATGTATATATATATATATATATATATATATATATATATATATACATATATATATATATATATATATATATATATATATACATACTGTATATATCTACACATATATATTCCACCATATACTTTTTTCTCCCTTGGAGGGGAAGGCGCAGGAAATGTGCATTATTCCCATTTCTCAGCAAGTCGTTAGCGATGAGGTTGCTAGACCAAGGCCATTTTTATTCACACCAGTAGTGTACTGGTGAGTAGTATAATGTGATCGATCTAAGGACCAAGCATACGCAGTATACATACATGCATACATCCATATATATGAATATAATATAAATATATACATATATTAAATATATATAAAACATCACTAGGTAAAATATTTTCTTGCTATACAACAGCCCACTATTAGCTTCAAACTGAGAGAGAGAGAGAGAGAGAGAGTTGGGGGCTAAATGCCTGATGAGCTGAGACGCATAATCACACAGGATTTACGTCAATCCCAAATTAGCGTTCATTTTCAGGGTTCGCTTTTAAAAAGGAAGCGCAACAAACTTTGCCTAGAATTTTAGAAGTTAACCTCTACGACGTAATAAACGACCGCAATCTGTGCAGGAACGAGGGTTTTACATCATCACGTCAAGTTAGATTAGTGAATCTACGGCAGAGAAGTGACGTAAGATATATTAACACAAACATACATTATATCTCCGGAACAATTGCATATCGGGTGAGAGAGAGAGAGAGAGAGAGAGAGAGAGAGAGAGAGAGAGAGAGAGAGAGAGAGAGAGAGAGAGAGAATTTTTTAATGTAAATTTCCAAAACGAACAGAACAGACCCTTCAACAGGATAGGTTCACTGAAATCCCTTATCATCTACAAAGGGGATAATAATGGGACAATTAGGCCTTTTTCTTATTCATGATAAAACCTTATATATGCAGAGAGTCCCACATTTATTAAATGGACACTGACAATAAATAAAGTACATTACATATACCATACGTATTGTACTTTACACGCAAACACACACACACACACACACACACACACATATATATATATATATATATATATATATATATATATATATATATATATATATATATATATATATAATGTACGTGTGTGTAGAGAGAGAGAGAGAGAGAGAGAGAGAGAGAGAGAGAGAGAGAGAGAGAGAGAGAGAGAGAGAGAGAGAGAGGTCACGTAAACTAACGCTATGACCATTAGTCACAGTATTCATTTCGGCTCGGTCGTCCATGATGTTGGGTAATTGCCTGGTTAGAACTAGTAACCTCTGCATAATTAGAGAACTCAAAACACCCTGTCGTAATGGCATTTTAGCTGCATAGGTTCAACTCGCAACAAGGCTACTCATGCTCGAAGCCACTTTGTTCAAGCAATCACCATTGCTATATAATTATGCAGGACAGTTGTAGCAATGCTTGCATAATAATAATAATAATAATAATAATAATAATAATAATAATAATAATAATAACTGCATTTTAAAAACAGTCAAAAGCAAAATACGGCACTGATAAAGACACTATTAATATTATTATTATTATTATTATTATTATTATTATTATTATTAATTAGCAGATAACCCCTATTCATATGGAACAAACTCACAGGGGCCACTGACTTGAAATTCAAACTTCCAAAGAATATGGTGTTCATTTGAAAGAAGTTACAGAAGATAATAAGAAATACAAAAAAGAAGAGATCAGTTAATAGAAAAGAAAAAACGATAAACTATTAAATTAATAAATGGATAAAAATCAGTAGATTAGTAAAATAGCAGGTGAACAACAATAATTACAATTCAATAATAACAATGAAATGTAACATTACGACAAATTATGCTGATGGGAGTAAATGCTATAGTAATAAAACCCCGGTGAAGAAAAGACCCCAAAAGAAGCAAGGACAAGGCAGGAGCGAGAAAGGGGATGTCGAGCTGCCAGCTTTGCGTACGTGAGATGCTGAGCATACCAGAAAGAAACGGGATGGAAGCCGATGATACGACTTCCTTTTAAAGGTATATGGAGTAAGGAGAGCTTTGATGATGCGGGGTGATACGTGCCGAAGTTGAAAAAGCGAACCATTTATGGAGTGTGCTCAAGTGGGGCAGGCATGGGAGACCCATTCAGGGAATATAAAGATAAGGTATTCAAAGTGCATTCAGAAGCGAAAAAGAGAAACGATCAGGGGGGGATGATGCAGTGCGCATGCAAGGAATGGGGAAGCTGTTATTGAGCTTCTGCTGTAGGTGTGATAGGCCACAGGATCTGGGAAGAATGACCAGGAAAAGGGTTCATTCGCAGATCACAATAAAAAATTAGGAAATGATTGGTGCAATTTTTCCTCATCATTTTCCTTTTTTTTTTATCTCCTACTGAGACTGCTACTACTATAGCCGGAAAAAGTAACTTCATAATGGTACGATCAATTCTTTGACAAGGTCAGTGAAAAATAAGAAAAAAAAATTAACGAGGTTTGAGTTAAAACAGTTTGAACATAATTCTGATAAAAAAAAATACGCTATTTCCAATGTTATCACTAATGCTACTAATAAAATAATTTCAAGATTCTTGGGTAGATTACATACATGTATTTAATACATGCATGACTACTGAAATGAATAAATAAATACAGTATATAAAATGCCCAAATTCTGAACTTATGGTACTTTCATTACACATGATTTTCCTAAATATCGCAAAAAGTGGCATTTTACATATTTACACACACACACACACACATATATATATATATATATATATATATATATATATATATATATATATATATATATATATATATATATATATATATATATATATATATATATATATATATATATATATATATATATATATACATATATATATATATATATATATATATATATACTACTATATATATATATATATATATATATATATATATATATATATATATATATAATATATATATATCTGTAATATGAAAATCTAATGACTCGAACAAGCATTACTGCTGTCAGTTCTGGTTATCAAGTATTGGATCTGGACTTGAATTTTCAATTCTTTGAATTCCCAAATCTTAATCTCATCGTGAGTTTTTCATGTCGGTGTTTAATTCAATCTAATCTAGACTACGAGTGAGTTTTCACGTCTTGTATCTTCTGATCTAATCTAGGTTGGAGTTTTCATCTCGTAATCATCGTCCTTTCGGTCCTCAGCTGCATTATTTTCTCTTTTACTATTCATCCGTTCCTTCAGGTCTCTTCCAAGCTAAATGATACAGGTAATTAATCATGAAAGCACACTAGAATGTGTTCCAGTTAACATAAAAAAGACAAACAAATTAGTACGTCATAGTCGCGCGCGCGCACACATACACACACACACACACACACACACACACACACACACATTCCTCCAAACCCTTAGATTTGAAGGGATAGAAATTTCAACCATATTCTCTTGTCTTTGACTTCGCCCCTTGAAATTCATTATTTTTTCAAGAGTTCCCAGTCCTTTGAAGTTTCTTCTATGGTCGGCGTCTGGTGTTATGTAAGAAACGAGAACACTTTTTCCCTGTGATCGCTCAATGGTTTATAGATTTAAATTAATTGGCGTTATCATACCAAGGTCAAGGACGCCTTCGGCTGCCTTCTGTATTATCATCTTTGATAACTTTTGTTCTTAGCGAGGGGCTTTGTAGAAAAAGATTTCTATATACAAAGATCCATTCAAAGGATATACAAAACATAAGAATCTCCATAACATTCTACGAGGACATGAGAAGAGTACAAAGTATATATGCATCACGCAAACGACCACCAACTTCAGACCAAAACCAGCTTAAGTTTGGGTGACATATCGTCCTGAATTAATGAGACTATTCTCATAACGGATGCAGTCACATGCGCTCTCGTAAATGACAAACTTCACATTCATAATAACAAACTTACATAACTCTGACGGAGAAATGAAACGCGATCTTCGAGATCGAGAGATAAAGGGAGAAATATTAAGATATAAACAGAGTAAAACATGAAAAGGGAAAAAAATACGTAAAAATATTAAGCAAAATAGATGAAGAAAATAGTCAATGAATATCAACGTACCTAAGGCAAAGCAGCATTATACTTACAGTAAACCAATTGTCTTCGTTTTATAATCTGCTACAAAGACTTTACAAATGTTTAAGAATCGTTCTCACTCAGGGCTTCACGAGACGCCACCATCATCTCATAATTTTGACGATGCTCTCTTTGCTATCTGTAGTATCTACCTGGACATGATCGATGCTGCTTGTTTATGGTCACTGATCAATAGCTCCATTCTACCAGCAATTATCCTAACGGTAATATGTTCTAATCTTGGTGTTTTAAATGATAAAAAAAATATGACGTTACAAGTAAAGAAAATTTGCCTCAGAGTGAACAATAGTTGAGAGAATCGGAAATGTAAATGAAAAATTGTAATTACACCCGACTACAGGGAAATATCTATCAAACCCTGACTACAAAAAACTGATATTATTGCTGCAGAAAAGTTCCGAATTATATTACAAATAGGACGAATGAATATAAAAATATTCAAATCGACACAATTTGGATTTCACTTCCAACAATGATAAGAGACCAAGCGGTCACTGCAGCCGAGTTTGGATCTTATCCAGCAACAGAGATTTCGTCATCAATACTCTGATTACCATATAATTTGGGATTACTGAAAATATGCTGGTGCTTATTTTATCAAGAATAACATGCATTTTTCCATGCATTTCAGTCATAATCAATGTGTAATACTATACCAAATTCACTATTGTGAAAAAACTTGCGTGTCTTAAATTTTACCCGCAGACAGATTTAAAAAAAGCTTTTGGTCGTTTTCCGACTTCATGAGACAATTTGCTGCTAGGTGCAAATTAGACCACAACAAAATGACGTTTTTCCTTTTTACCTCGACATTACATAGACCAAATTAAGCTCCAGACCTCATAAGTAACCGTGATATCTCATGTGTAAATCCAACTAGCAAGCCTAATGCTTCCGATTCAGGCTATAAAAAAAAAAAAAAAAAAAAATCGGTCTAGGAATTAAAAATGATCAAAAGTGTAAGCTGCGTTTGGTAATTTATACACGGTCATTAATTACTTTCTTCTTTCTGTTTTTAAGAGAATATTTCAATAGAACGGGCAACTCAATGCCCAATTCTAGTCCAAGAACGCAGTAAAAGAAAAATATAAAAAGAAAAGATGACCATTACTCCAATGTAAACCTCATTATTCTTACGATCATACCTAAGAGCGACTGGACGATCAAACATAGCCTGTGTACTGTGGAAAGAGGAATAATACGACAGATTATAAAGTTAAATATGACTCAAATCTGCTGAGGAAGCCAACATTCTTAATGAAACTTATAACTATAATTATAATTATTCATAATGAGACTTATGAAACAAACCAAAGGACCACGAACTTGGACAAAATTCCAAAGAACCATGTTCATAAGGGCTGGGAAAAAGAAGAAGTGACAAATAAATAAAGATGTGTTTATATACAGAATACACACACACTATATATATGTATATATATAGTATATATATATATATACATATATATATATATATATATATATATATGTATATATATATATCTATATATATACATAAAATCTTAATAAAAAATTGCTTGCAACGCCTGCTGGAGAGAGAGAGAGAGAGAGAGAGAGAGAGAGAGAGAGAGAGAGAGAGAGAGAGAGAGAGAGAGAGCCGGTCATTCCCGAAAAATTTGTTAATCCTGCGAATACTTTATTGCAATGCAGTATAGCCAATTACCGTGATGTGGAAAACTATAATTTGAGGAAACATTTCCAGCGAAAAGGGAGTTATATTTCATAAAAGCCAAAACGTTCACATATTATTCGGGAGACGAAATGGAGAAGGTGCAGCGGTAATTGCGCTAGGTCAAGTTGCAAAGTTGCAAATTTATTTCTTTTGAAACGCTGCTCCTACAATATCAGCGTGGAAAAGGAGGAATGTTTTTATTTATTATCTGATTAATAATTCATTCATTAAAAATTAAAATATTCTTCTCTTATATAATTTTCTTTAGTTCCCTCTTCAATACTGTATACTTCTTGAAGAGTTTTTCCTCCTACATTATTATTGTTTATTATCGTTTACATTCACGCTACATATGAACCTTTGTAATATTAAGCCAACAGAGGCCTCTCACCTTCTACATCTCCCCACACTTCAGATTCGCTAACTCCTATAACCACTGAAACCGAACAAGAGATATATGAAGACACTCTTAACACATCCAGGTGGGATTCGATTCCGTTAGTTTAAAATAGGGCAGCCGAAACCCACAACACAAGGTTGGGGTTTCTTCATGTATCTCCCGTTCACCTTCAATATTGATGAAAGTGTATCCAAAGCGTACGGAAATCAAATTAGATCTTTTCTGTCTTAATGCTAAAATACAAAAAACTATTAATATTATCATTAACTCCAGGAGAAAGGAAAAGAGGACACGTACAAGCGATGGAACGATGACAACTTTACACCGGCCCTCCTTTACTTGTCCGCATCTACGGCTCTGCAGAATCTTGGCACACGTATCTCGTCCATGCTCGGTTGCCACTGCGGAAATTAACGGAAATTATCCCGAGAGATTCCGAGGGACTCTCGCCGGAAGAGAGGCTCCCCATTAGCTCGCCATACGTAGCAAGGCCTAAAGCGTATTACGCTGGTAGGTAGGACTGGGGTATTGGTAGCCCTTGGAGGTGGGGAGGGGGTTCAAACATTAAAAGGATTTCCTAGCATATGTGATTAGCGAACCGATGGGAAACACAGGTATGTGCAGAGGAGAGGCATGTAATGGGTTTTATTATAGGGAACATACGAGTAATACTATCTGATAAAATCCCTTTGGAATATTTCATGTATATTGGCTTGCCTGGCTGGAACAAATATGGCTCTGAAGTTCTGATATATGAGTCGAGCCCTCTCTGTTAATTTCATTTATGCTTTAAAGAGCATATAATACATACACACATACAACAGACTTGAATCTGTGCATATATATATATATATATATATATATATATATATATATATATATATACATATGTCTGTTTATATGTACTGCATGAGCGTGCGTGATCACACGCTAAGTATACCTTCGTTTAACCACACCACTGAGCTGATTAACAGTTCTCCTAGGGCTGGCCCGAAGGATTAGATTTATTTTACGTGGCTAAGAACCAGCTGGTTACCTAGCAACGGGACCTACAGCTTATTGTGGAATCCGAACCACATTATAACGAGAAATGAATTTCTATCACCAGAAATAAATTCCTCCAATTCTTCATTGGCCGGTCGGTGAATCGAACGCGGGACCAGCAGAGTGCTAGCTGAGAACGATACCCACCCGTCCAATGAGGAACTGTGATGACACTCCAAATCATGTATCCTACCCGTACACTATACTTGAAAAAAATTTTCGTTTAAACATTCTAGTCGACCAATACGCAAGAAACTCCTTTAATAGCAATGAGCGCACAAAGCTCCAGGGAAAGAAGCATAAAAACATACAAGCATATACAGTGAGGGAGAGGGGAGGGGAGGGGAAGGGAGGGGAGGGGGCGCAGATGTACTCTTCCGAACCAATTAATCACAGGGAAAGGAGCCGGGCTGTGGATTCTATTTAATAAGAACGCCGAGTCCTTGACTCCAATTTAAGTTTTCAACCCAAAGGCCTAATGACTTCCAACCGGCCGCTTCTGCTCAGAAGACTCAAGCAAGTGGTTTTAGGAGTCTTCCATCCACTATAACTTAATTTCTTATGTCTACTGTTTCTTCCTATACCTATCCTCCTCCTCTCCTCTCTCTCCTATCCTTCATCCATCCTATACTTAGCGCGCACGAACGTACGCACGGTCATACGCCGCATCAAGCTGCAGGCTCGCCTATACCATTTACATATTAAGGGAAAGGGTAAATAAAATACATTTGTATCGCGCCGGTCTGGAATTCATGGGAGTTTCGCGAATTGGAAGCTTAAAGCTGACGGGTTTTATAAGGGTCTAACCTGCATCCATTGGGAAAAGGGATAAGCAATATATCTAAAATCTATACATAACCTTCACCTGGCAAAATGCAATAAAAAAGACCATCAGTTTATTCTGACAATTCCGATATATTGGGTATTCTATTTCATCCCTCTCTCATCTTTTTTTTTTTTTTTTTATTCAGCGTTGTTTTCGATACTAAGCAACTAAATCAAGGTGCAAGACATGTTTACTACTTTCGGCAGAAAATGTATAACATATAAAATATTGAAATGATTAACTAGTAATAATTTTTATTGTGTAAAATATACCCAACGTTAGAGAGAAACAAAGACCAATTAGGAAGTTACACAACTCTCGGCTCTACAATTTACCAGTCCAAATTAAGCAAATCCTTGTACGTCAGAGAAGTAAAACGGGTCACAAAAAGACACAGACATATCTTACTAGCGCCATTACAACTCCAACGGGGAGAAGACAGCATGCAATTAAAATATAAATACAATAGCGTAATCTGTCTTTGCACACACACGTATATGTATATATTTACATATACATACATACATATATATATATATATAAATATATATATGTATATACTGACATACATACACACACATAATTATGTATGTGTGTGTGCATGTGTGTGTGGGATATGGCAATCCCACAGTCCGCTTCTAAAAGGTGTAATCAGCCAAAGTTGGCACCGTGGCTAAGCAGTACAGCGCTCGAGTCATGTATGATATACAGTACATGTAGACTGCTCCCAACCTATCGCCCACCTGTCAGTCCAGATGTAAATGCGTACTAACATCTTCTGGAGCCAAGAAAATGAGGCGGTGTTGGCAACCTCAACCCGAAATACTTCCTGAAAACCGGAAGGCTATAGTCTTCTGGCGCCATTCCTTCAAAAATGAGGGCGAATGGTGTATATACAGTATGTATATAATATATATATATATATATATATATATATATATATATATAATATATATATATATATATATATATATATATATATATATATATATATATATATATATATATATATATATATATATATATACTCGTGTGTGTGTGTGTGTGTGTGTGTGTGTGTGTGTGTGTGTGTGTGTAATCGGTAGCATTCCCACCTACGAAAGCAAGGGAACCCAAAGTCAAGTTCTGGAAGAGAACGGCCGGATGGACACTTCTCGTTAAAGACCTATTATTCTTAGCCTGACCAAAGCACTGATTCGTGTACCTAATAGTTAAGATGACCGTGGTGGTTGGAATCATGACTTGAAATTATTGCACCACTGTTAAATAAGGCATGGAACTAACAAGCTCATCCCGTATGACTATCAACCTACTCAATTTCTCCAAATTATTTCAACAGTAAATGAGGAAAATCCTTCATTTTCCGAATATCCAAAACAATATGAAACATCAGTTTATTCGAGGGGGATTGAAACAATAATTCTACTGAAAAATAAAACCTCTGATATATGAGCAGATTATGTTTATACCGTTAATTGCGTTAATAATTCAACTAACCTTTCTTTCCGAGAACATATACGTTTCCCTTTCAAGTAGGTTGGATTATGCAATATGTTACAATTAAATATGAGATATATACACTTTCTCGCGATTTATCTTTTTTGCTTAGTTTACTATGGCACTCCTTATCTATATGCATTACCCTACTCCTTATTGCATGCTCTTTTCTTCCTACGCATGGGCATTCTATTCTGTGAAAAACTGTGTAACAAGTAAAAGATCTTGGTGAGGTCTTCAACAGCCCACCATATGGAAAAAAGAACTGACATAATTTAAGATACTACTTTACCGCGATGCTTTTTAATCATACAACTCCATAGTTTGACATGATGACGAAATTACAACACGCAATGTACAACTCTCGTAGTTCTGTTCACATTATAGTAAAAGAAAAATGCTCTGTATCATGTTTTTCGAGAATGTGAGAAAACGGGAATGAATAAGAAATAAGCCTTTCTCTAAAATCAAAAAAATTGGTTACTCTTGTATCGAAACCAATCCTAAAGAAAACTAAAAAAAAAGATACCTTCACATTAACCTACAAATTTAACGAAACCATAAGTATGTTATTTCATAAATGCCATTTTGAATCTATTTTCCTTAAGTGCAGCCACAAATCTTCATTATCGCCCTCTCTGCCTAACAGTACATGTGTTTAATATTGCATTAAAAAGTTGTGCACAACTGCCCTAATTTTTCTGACTTGCTACTTATCGTTTCTCAGTTTTCACTTTGCAAATGAATAACCTTTTAGACTGTGCCAATACGAAGGTTTTTCTAATTTCACATACATACATACACATAC
>NC_089750.1:13917552-13960052 GCF_040412425.1 Macrobrachium rosenbergii | reverse complement strand
TGTCTCACTGAAGTACAATTCCCTCATGAGAACATAAGACAGTAAATGAAAATGCTGTTAATATGCACAGTACGGTTATACAAATGATCCTTAGGGGGATGCAACCCTATTTATAAACAGCTAAGTTTGAAGGGAGTACTCGTTCGCTCGCTCTCTCTCTCTCTCTCTCTCTCTCTCTCTCTCTCTCTCTCTCTCTCTCTCTCTCTCTCTCTCTCTCTCTCTCTCTATATATATATATATATATATATATATATATATTTTTTTTTTTTTTTTTCCCCACAAAGGAAATGGATTTCAGTGAGAAAGAACAGCTAAATATCCCTCAGAGAGAGAGAGAGAGAGAGAGAGAGAGAGAGAGAGAGAGAGAGAGAGAGAAAAATGAATAAAATCCGATCTCACTTAACAACAAAAAAGTTCTCTCACAATTAACATTTGTCGAGTGCAAGAGCCTGCAAGTTTTTCTTTCTTAAAAGTACTTTTGAAGATCGAAATCAATTCTTTTCTACTAAGAAATCGAAGTTCTTACTGAAACTGTGATTACTGGCAGAATCAAATGTGGTAAAAGACAATGTAATTATGTACGCCCAGAGTAAATAAAACTCATAATGAACACAAAAATCCGAAGGTACATCAGTCACACTCTGGTCAGTCTTTATTTTTAAGTATAATTCAAGATTCATTTTTAGCCACTACTCTTTCCAAGTCTTATATATAAACAAGTAAAAAATGAGCCGAAGTTTCATCGGCGCAATCGATTTCCGTACAGCGTATAATGCTGTATGAAACTTTTAGCCGTGGCCCATGAAACTTTCAGCCGCGGCCCGGTGGTGGCATGTTTTGTTGACACCTATAGCGCTGCCAGACGTACGATTATGTCTAACTTTAACCTTAAATAAAATAAAAATTACTGAGGCTAGAAGGCTGCAATTCGATATGTTTGATGATTGGAGGGTGGATGATCTATATAATATTTTACAGCCCTCTAGCCTCAGTAGTTTTTTAAGATCTGAGGACGGACAGAAAAAGTGCGGACAGAAAAAGTGCCGACGGACAGACAATGGTTGTCTTTTACAGAAAACCAAAGAGGATGGGTGAAAAATGAAAATACATTTACTATAAAAATTCACATGGTCATTAAAATATCTGTAATGTGAATAAATGTTATCAACTATACTTCGGAAAACAATATAATCTGCAAAAACATTAAAATAGAAAACGAGCCTTAGGCTAAAGACTAACGACAGCTCTCTCATCATGTGCAAATACATTTAAAAACATGTGATGCAAATTTACTGCAAAACTTCGGACATAACTAATTACCATTCCCTCGTTTCATCAAGAGTAATTAGAAACCCACGAAGAAAGAGATAAAGTTTCCTTGTCAAGAAATGAGGAAAAAAAGGTCTCCTTGGCAAAAAAAAAAAAAAAACTAATAAATCAATAACATTAATGTTCTAGTAGGTAACTTCTCAGACAGCTGTCTAGGATCACACCAACGATAATAAAAATTACTTTTTTTTGCAAACCCTAGAACAACATCTTTAAGCGGAACGACTCACCCCACTGATGGAATATATGATGTTGTTTACATGCACGGTATTGTTACAAAAATATGATACGTAAGGGATGCTACACTCTTGATAAACGATGTACTGCGTGGTCCTGATGACCAGTCAGGTGTAAAGCCACAAGTAAATGCAGAAGCTATAGTAATAATCCTGATATTCGTACCTTATTTCAAAGAATTTGGAATAGAAAAATGTCTTTGGATAAGTCTTCGAAACAAAAGTGAATGACCATGATGCCAAATGTAGCCAGCCAGCAGCGCAATTAAAGGCAACTTATTAATATTATAAAGTATCTTCATCAGGCCACAGAGTCACATTTTTTACCTTTTATGAAGCTGACGCGAAGAAAGGTGGGGGAGGTGCAGGTAAAAATTCTCAGTTAAAGAAGTTGGACAGCTACTTGGGAAGGTTAGTTATTATAAATGGTTTGCTTAACCAGACCTTTGAACTCTTTTGGGGTTCTTCTCGGGACCAAATAGTTAGGAGGAGACTTAAATATGCAACTGGGGCCGACAACAGGACGGAAGTATAATCAAGTCTCTTGATAAAGATTTTAAAGGGTAAGGAATGGATTTAGCGAATGCCTACAAAGCCTTCCCTTACTAGAAAACCTAGGAGGGCAGCCATTTTCCTTAATCAAATTCGACACATATGAGACAAATTAGAGGCAGATAGTGGCCTAGAACTCTAGTCTTTGTATTTTGACAATGTCATGTATCATCCGTTGGTTAACAGCTACATCAAGACACAAAATGTACCTACTCGAATCTTAAACATGACAAAAATAACCACACAAATGTGGCACAAATAAAAATAATAATAAACTGCTCAAGAATATCCTCGGCACCCACTCTTCAAAAATAAATCATCACAAACAGCCTCACACGGGATAGCTGTGAGAAGACGTGAAAGGTTTATACCACGGTCCAGATATATCTGGACCGTGGTTTATACATTAAAAGTTTGCCCAAGAAATCCTGTGCGTCCTTCACATATAAAACAGCCGTGACAGCCAACATTCGCACCAAAGCTATAACGGACACAACTCTCACCGCCGTGCAATCAAAGCAGTGTCCTCTCTCTTCCACCAACGCGTTTCTCATTCCAAAAGTAATCATCGACGTCATCTTACCCTTATCTTCTCCATTAATATCTCTGGGGTTCGGGGGATGCGGCCGCAACATTCAGCCAATCCACGTGATAAAACTTCACCCCGAGGATACATCCCGCCAGGATGTTTTCTCAAGACCCGTCAGCACAAGACCCCGAGAGGGCGAAGTTAATTCTTCTGAGACGACGCTAAGTTTGTGCAACGACTGTCTTCCTTATTTTCGGAAATATCAGGGGATATTTACTCAGAGGGAGGGCTTCAAATGAATCGTCAGTGAGAAACAAAATGACGTAAGAGTGAATATAATATTTATTTCAGACACGCAATTTTATATATATATATATGTGTATATATAATGTATATATATAATATAAATATAGATAGATAGATAGACAGATAGATAAATATTGATAAAAAGATGCAGGGAGTTCAGGTTCAACATATAATCAAAAATAAAAAAAATCATGATTCCCTAAACCTTGCTCAAAAGTATTTCGCATTGATACTGGTAACTGAGAGAGGGAGAATTGGACAACAATTAGCTTTGCAGCCGGCTGCAGGAAAGTAAAAGCACAGAATATTGATACAAATATACTGAACCACTCTGGATAATTCAAATTCGGCCCTCCTAAAATTTGAGAGGCTAATTAGCGCACGCACGCGCGCGCACACACACGCACGACTAATGTATATATATACATTATAAACATATACAAATATATATATATATACATATATACAGTATATATACAGTAATATATATATATATGTATATACTTAAGTACATATAAATCTATATGTATATACATATATATACACATATATACATAAATATAATAATTTTTCACTTATATATGCCATAGCATCGTGTTTTCAGTTCAAGAGAACATTCCCGAGTAAGGAAAATAAAGCTAGAAGATTTGTCTTTATACAAATGCTATGTTTCATGATTTTCTTTATATAAACACCGACGCTGAAAGCATCAGTTCCAGTAAACAATAAAGTACAAACATGTGATCCATAAACTGGACTTAAATAATCCCAGAACCTCCTTCAGAGAGAAATATTCGGAGGAAATAAAAGAATGGATGAAGTTCTTTTGAGGAATCAAAATAAAAAATTTCCTACAGCAGGACAAAGGCAGGTTATAAATAATTACATTTATAAAATCAGGAATGCCTCTGTCTCTCTACAATATTAAATCCTGTACATCACGCAAACGCTTTAATGACCTCTTAAATTTAACATGAAAACTCAACTTTGGAGACGATCCCTGTTTTTAACCGGCATACATTTGAAAACTCAGTGTTTAAATGGAAACGTTATTTTGAAAATTTCATTTTTATTAGGTCTCACCATTAAAAATTTTTAAATGAGCCAAAATTTTTAGGTACATTTATGTTTCGAAAGCTAACTATTTTTCTTAACATCAAAAACATTTGTTTTGGAAATGTTCTTTAATCTCCTAGTTTAATACCGGAACACAACTGTTTCGGAGATGTTCTCAATCATTCAAAGTACCATCAAAACAGTAATGCACTGGGAACTGGGAATGTCCCCAGCTATTCAATTAGCTCAAAGCATTACTGCAATGCCGCCCCTCGGAAGATCCTTTAGTCATTATGAGCTTCATGTCATGGAGATCCATTTTAGTTCGGCAGGGTCACTGGGACCAATTAGCCTTTACAATTTATTAGGTACCAAGAGACATAGCATATTATCTTTATAAAATTACTAAAGAAAATTGAAATACTACGTTATCAGTAAGTTTCAAAATAACCTGACGTATTCGAAATGGTAGAGCATTCGGAAGTGATACTGATGTACAGAATGACCACAGAACGCTTCGTTAATGAAAGAAAGGATGCAAAGTCACCGGGGTTGGTGCTTTGATTTACGATACATACTTTCCTTCATTCTGAATACTTATGGCAATAAAAAGAGCAAATGCCTCAAAACATGGCATCAAAACACGGAGGGGGGCCCAGTTCTGATTTAAATCACAACGAAAAGTTCAAAATATCCTAATTAAAAAAATCAGAAAGGAGAGAATTGATTCACATTACCACAAGATCAAGGAATGGATAATTCAGGTGTTTCAAAGGGGAATAAGAAAGTAAGAAAGAAAAAAATAACCAGCATTTTGAAGAAGTAATCTACAAGAAAGAGTTTTAATAGGTCAGGAAATAATCTTTGAATAACAAATATTGGATGACTGAATAAATAAATCTATAAAACAGTCTACACCGAACACCTAGGAAAAATTCGACATAGCCATTGAAAAGTTACTCACTGGATGATATCGTATCCAATTCTTTTTTCAAAGGCACGAAGGAAAATACAGGGTGAGAGAGAGAGAGAGAGAGAGAGAGAGAGAGAGAGAGAGAGAGAGAGAGAGAGAGAGAGACTCTCCGCAATAGCATTCAACTGATGCTTGCTCACTTCCGGATAACACTACATTCGGTTCCCGGCAAGGAGGGAACGATCTGGACAAGTTCCTTTGAATCCGTTGTCTCTGTTGACCTAAACCTTGAAATATACCTCTACTGGGTGGTCAGTCGACTGCTGCAGGTGACAGCCGGAAGTTGCAGGTATGAAAATACAACACAATACCATAATTACAAAGGGAGGGTCACAATTTACTACTTAGTTCTCTCTCTCTCTCTCTCTCTCTCTCTCTCTCTCTCTCTCTCTCTCTCTCTCTCTCTAACACTATAGAACAAAGAGAGAAAGGCAAGTTTCAGAGCTAATTAAGGAAATGGGAAAAATAAGTACCGACCAATAAAACAAAGGGGAGGAAAAGAATATTGGAACAACTCCAATAAATTCTAAAAAAGGAACTGCTACGGAAACCCGCGTTCATAATAAATCAAGAGAAATAAAGGATCAAGCGTAGCTGAAACAGAAGAAACCAGGGGAGAAAGTGAAATAGAGTGTTCAAGACAATATACCAAGAGGAAAGAAAATCTGTCGCATGCATACAAAATTAGGCCGACATCAGTATTTAGTTAGCGAGCGCGTAATTGAAAGGAAAACTTTACAGCAATTGATAATGCCTACATTTCTCTCTGTGGCTTCCTAACCTCCTCTCTCTCTCTCTCTCTCTCTCTCTCTCTCTCTCTCTCTCTCTCTCTCTCTCTCTCTCTCTCTCTCTCTCTCTCTCGGACTTCTGCTTGTCTGTTCTCCACTTTTCTCCATAAGTTTACTCTCTTTTATACCTTTCTTTCTATGTCTTCTCGGCCTTAATATTCCTTTTGTCTTTCCTCTGAAAGGTTTACCTGCGCAGCTCTCTATTAAAGGTAACGAGTCAATGAACTAACTCCTGTTGTTCGTGCGAACACCAGCTAACATGTGCCGAGCCCAGCCTTATTAAAACAACTACCCAGTCCTTCTTTGAATACAGGTGGTAAAAACAAAGTATGACTAATCAGTAATGACTGAAGTGACTAATCCAACAATTAAAAATTCATAACGACATTCCTCACCTAAAAATCCCACATTGCAAAATCCACTTTTTAATCCTAAAGCAAATGATACAGTCCCATGACTACAGCCGACAACGGGTATAATAAAAACGCCTCTCTCTTAAGGGAATTCACATCTGAAATCAAATTACATTGCAAGGTAATTTTACAGAACGTCACAAACAGAAACCAATGTCAGACAAGAGGAATAAAGTTTAGAGGAAAAAATGTTGCGTACTATTACTTGATCACAAAAAGTGCCCAACTAGTGTTTATAGAAATCGTCAGATTAATAATAAGAAATACCTAAACAAGTACCTGTAATTATACTGACATCTATAACAATAACAATAATACCGAAAGTAGCATGATATCATGAATTATGAGCATGAAAGCACTGAAATTACTTCTAAAACTAAATCAACAGCCAATAATTTATCTAATAATTTCTTACCAGAAAAGTAAAAAAATCGAAAAAGATAAAGATTGGAACAAAACCTATGCAGACAACTAGGTCATTTTTTCTTTTTCAAGAGGAATGAAGTTGTTCGAAAAGCCATTGATATAGGAGACTCTCCCTCTCTCTCAACGACGCCAGCCCTCCTTCCGAATTCTTTCTAAAACATTCACCAATGAAAATAAAACCAGTGACGTTGGAAAGCGAGGGTTCTTTCCATTTCTGAAGGAAAGGATAGCAAGGAAACAGAGCTTGACAGCCGGAAGAGAGAGAGAGAGAGAGAGAGAGAGAGAGAGAGAGAGAGAGAGAGAGAGAGAGAGAGAGAGAGAGAGAGAGATCCCGTACAATTCCTCTAAAACTAATGGTAAACTGAGAAAAACTCGCGCGCGCACACACATACACACACATTTAAAAATCACAAAAATATGCACATTATTTGTTTATCAGTTGAAGCCATAGGAAAAGCTTGAAAAAAAAGAGAGTGCCAAGTACTTTCGTGTAATTTGTGCTTTAAAATGTGTTAATTACACGAAAGTACTTGGCACTCTGTCCTTTCTTTTCAAGCTTTTCTTGTGGCTTCAGCTGACACACACACGCATATATACATACATACATACATATATATATATATATATATATATATATATATATATATATATATATATATATATATATATATATATATATATATATATATATATATATATATACACACTAAGACATTCAAGGTATACCTGAGTAATCCTCCATGTAATACATTTTATTTACGGATTAAGACCTTACCTACTAAAAATGTGTACAAATGGAGACGTTTCGTTAAAAACCATTTTACCTCAGGCGAATGATTACACCACTTCGGTAGAGCCCTGTTTCGTTTCACAGAAGTAATGTTCAGAAGTTAACTATAAAAATATAACAATAGGGATATTCTATACTCTTGGAAACTTTCCTTGACACGATTATTGATAAAGCAGTAGCAAAACAAAGAATTATGAATACTGAACACTGTAAAGGAAAGCAAGGATTTCTCTCTCTCTCTCTCTCTCTCTCTCTCTCTCTCTCTCTCTCTCTCTCTCTCTCTCTCTCTCTCTCCAAGCACAAAAGCCAAACCATTTCAGGAAGCACACAGAAGACCCAGATTTCGCTCTTTCATTAGTGCTTTGCCAAAAGATACAACTTTGTATTCGTTCCCTTCTACTTATCATCTTTCAGCCTGTATTTATTTCGCCTTTTCACTCCCTCCTTCCGTCTCCCTTGCTACTTTATTTTTCTAAAGGGGAGGAGAGAGAAGCAGAAGGAACTCGAGATGCCAAGGAGACTCCAGGGACACCGCCCTGCAAAAGGGATCCTGCTGAGAGGAACGCCGAGATACTCCTAAGTTTGCAATGGGAGGGGAACACATACATATACATCTTGGTGAGAACACGGGGAACAGAAATAATATTCATGCTTCAAGTCCACGTGCATGAGATACACAAAATAATATCAACACCGATGTACCTTTTAATGGCTATTGCGGGGATATACGAACAAACTTCTATACACGAGCAAACAAGCGTTATTTAGACGACCCAAATTTACTGTAGAACCTAACGTTACATTTACACAAAGTACATAAAGGTGAGTATCAACATTCGCTGGTCAGGTAAACATATTAGTAATTGGTCTGTATGGCAATAAAAGGTTCATGGACACGGTGATGTCATTCATCAGTATAACATTCATTGACTGTCTATTTCTGACTAGTAAAAGCAACCGAGTTCAAAACACCAACAACCAACAACTCCCAACCACTCGCCTTTCTCTCTCTCTCTCTCTCTCTCTCTCTCTCTCTCTCTCTCTCTCTCTCTCTCAATGAAATTTTTTGATGACAAAATAAATGTCGAATTGTAAAGGCCTAGTAACACGCTCAGTAGCCTAATCGTACTGCTAAGAATATATTTGGACACTTTCCTTTAATAAAACCTTATAAAAAAAATTCATGTAATTTTTTTGTGGATGAAGTATCCATATCCACACTCAAATTACACAGGAGAGAAGGTGCAATGTCTCCAAACATTTCCTCGAACTTACTGTACTAAAGTATTCACAATCAAGAATTTAGACGACTGTAAGAAACACAATCTAAAATTATAGGATGTAAAATTCTCGAAGTTTTCAGTATTATATAGCCAAGTCTTTCTGATTCTGCTTGTCAGTTTCTGTTCGGTAAAAAAGCGAAGACTCCAATGTAGCAAGCCAAAAAGAACCTTGACTAGCGAGCTTCCAGAGAGTAGCATACCATATGTGAGAATAGAGAAAAGGAAGAAACAAATAAATCAACAAAAGAAAAGAATTATTTGCAAAAAAACCAGCAATACAAGTCACAAATACGAGGCAATGAAAATTTTTACTGGCATTACAACCTATCTAAACGTACAAGCGTCGGCATCAATAACACTGGCAAGATGATGATTTCACTGTTTTACAATTATAGAAATCTATCGATCGTCTGTTCATTTCCTCGTCACAAAATCCAAGGCGAAAAACAATGACATATTTCCTTATCGAGGTTAATATATTATCTCCTTAAAACAACAATACCAATAACAAAGAAAGGCTTCTCGACTAGCAGCGTCTGTTTATTATCAAGTCTTTGTCTGTGAGCGTCTCATCGCCTTCGTCGACGCGCCGACTCATTTTTATACAAGTAAGGCTTCAACGATAATACTTCCCTATCATATAATAATGCCTTAAGTTTTCGTACAAAGTTTCTGGTCTCGCAAACTTCTACAAAGTTTACTAATTGTGTTCATACAACTCTGCATAAAGTTACGATTTTGCCGTTTGGTTGAGAGAATAGCTGCTGCTTCGATGAACAATTATGGCCTATAATAATAACCATTATATATGTAAACGTGTGCATTTTTAATATACATATATACATACATATATATATGTATATATATACAGACATACAAATATTCATATATATAGGCCTACCTGTATGTATTTTATATATATATATATATATATATATATATATATATATATATATATATAAGACGACAACTAGAAGGTTAATGCTTGGCGTAAATGTTCTACGTTACTTAGCGCAACTCCCTTTGGGTCTATTGTATATTATTCCCTACTTGAATCAAATTTCATTAGCGGCTTATCTGTGGTTTAAAAACTGAAAGTATAAAAACGTCATAGGTAAGCTAGTTTAATATCCAATTCGCTCCATCTCGGATATAATATCGAAGAGGAACTGATGAATGCTTCGTCACCTCACAGGATAGCCGGTTGGTCTAGACTCCAGAGCGTCCATTGAACGTCGTTGGTTCTCAGTGTTCGGCATGTCGATCCTGTTAGGTGATGAACCACTTACCAGCTATAATTCCCCTTCGGTATTATTTCCGAGGTAGAGCGAATTGGAAATTTAATGACTTTTGTAGCTTACATATGTATATGTATATATATATATATATACACTGTATATATATATACAGTATATATATATGAGAGAGAGAGAGAGAGAGAGAGAGAGAGAGAGAGAGAGAGAGAGAGAGAGAGAGAGAGCAAATATTTCCTGGAACAATCCTATCAACTGATATCGTAAAACAGTA
Organism: Macrobrachium rosenbergii; assembly: GCF_040412425.1. Classification (NCBI taxonomy): domain Eukaryota; kingdom Metazoa; phylum Arthropoda; class Malacostraca; order Decapoda; family Palaemonidae; genus Macrobrachium; species Macrobrachium rosenbergii. The sequence continues at coordinate 13,949,844 of NC_089750.1, read as the reverse complement.
CACTTTATACTGCCATTAGGTACTCCTTAATAATAAACACACAAGCGTGTACCTACTATTTGAACTTGGCAAGTTCTGTAACTCAAAATTGTTCAATGAAAATATTTACAACAGTCGTACAGATCTATTAAAAAACACCTCTGGATGGTGTCAATATATTTTCCTCAGCCAAAAATTATTCATATATAGACATAATCGTTTACACAAATATCTATAGGGGCGTGTAAACATAGCTGCATATATAAATACTAATATTGATTATTTTATGCAAAATGTGTCGTCACGACAAATACAATGCTAATATTTGCAAATATTAAATGTAGATGGTGCCTAAACACTGCAAGTGTTAGGGAAAACAATTCCTGTTAATTATATTGCTTCTATAAGGGAGGACAGACATATAAGTGCGTGTATGTATGAGAGAGAGAGAGAGAGAGAGAGAGAGAGAGAGAGAGAGAGAGAGAGAGAGAGAGAGAGAGAGAGACGTTCAAGGCTCAATGAACAAACATAAAAGCGCTAATACCGTTCACTACTGCCGCCTGCCTCACCGGCCCCCTGGTCTGTTGTACCGGAAACAATGCATTGGAGGGGAGGGGGGGGGGGGCGGTTTGTTACCGGCTTGACGAGTAATCCTGATTACTATGTATAACGGATTGCGAATGCACGTTGTGTAGTGTGGTTATTTCAACTGTGCCTGCCATTGGATAGTTATTTTCATTTTCTTTTCATTCAGTGGACTATGCTAAAAAAATATACGGGCCGTACGAGTTAACATTAGTATTCTTTCTCTGCTAAATTCTATTCTTTCATTTGGTGACTATTTATGAAACATGACTCATCCAGATATAGGGAGGTTTCGCGTACATCTAACTCTCTAACCCTTAATCCACGGGCCAGTTAAAAAAAAAAACCATGTATACGATCATTAAGCAACTCAAAATAACTACATATACCATTTACGTTCATACAGATGTACATGTGTGTGTATCCATAAATACTTCATGTTTTTGTACAAGTCTGTGAGCACGACCAAGTGTGTTGGTATATATGTATGTGCATACATAACACATATAAACATATACACACATTATATATATTATATATCCACACACAACTACCTTCTCACACTCCCCTACATTTAAATCCTTCGGTATCAAAAATGGGCTAAATAAATTCGACAAGAATCATTATTGCCAAACGACTCATTAAATTTAATTCTCGTCCGTAATCTAATTGGCTGAAGATTTAATCGCCCCGAAAAACATTGAATTACCATTTCCATTGTTCTGCAGGGCACGTCTTCCCCCAGACCAAATATCATACCCAATATCCCTTCATTATCTCGCGAGGGTCCTTTTTGTCTCTCCTTACACAACTTCGCAAAAGCTGCGATTTTCTTTTTACACGAGGATTTACTCGTTTACGTGTTAAGATGTTGTTACGTATTCAAGTACGTGCATCTTAAGAAGAACGTTCAATATACCTAAAAGGTTTGCACGCGCTTCTAAAAGAGGATTGGCTGTTCTATATGTAAAGGTGAATGTAAGTGTTCATGCGTGCATTTCATACCATAAAAATAAATACAAATCAAAGTTTGCCATCGTTTCATGCATGCATTTCATACCATAATAATAAATATAACTGAAAGTTTGCCGTGGCATTTAAGTTTGTATTTATGAAGATATTCCTATTTCTCAAACGATGGCCATTAACCTTGATAAGTTGTACAAATATATACCTACACTTACTCAAAATTACTAAACTATGGACCTTAAATACTTTAAAATCCTATAACATGAGCACAGTCATTGTACATTTAAATGATTAGGCGAAGTTGAGAAATCTATTCAGCAACAATTAGCCAGATTTCGGAGACTAACACCAAACACATACTGTTCAACTTCATTCCTCGCATTATTATTGCTCGATTGCAAACTTAGATTACTAGGCATTGGAATCCAACCACATCAAAGATAGAAGGACGCTTACTAATTCAACCACACCAGAAATTCTAAACGTTGAAACGATATTTATAAAATCGAAAATTATTTCTCTGAATCGTTCTCAACGTAGAATGAATAAACGGATAAACGGCTTTCACTTACATTAATAAACAAAATTATATCAAAATATAAGCTTATATTTAAATATAATAAAATAAATCTACAATGGCTTATACACATTTAAAAATATAAAGAAAATCACAGGGATAATCCACAAAAAATTGCTGGGTTTGTGCATATATATATATATATATATATATATATATATATATATATATATATATATATATATATATATATATATATATATATATATATATATATATATATATATATGCGATATAAGCACCTTTGATGGGACCCTTAATTCTTTGTGTGATTTGTATTTCACTGGGTATCTTGAACGGTTCTTCCGTTCTCGAAGGACAAGTCACCAATTATAGTATTTCTTGTATAATAGGGGCTTCAGTAATAGGTGAAATGTAGGTTGAAAGACTTAACAAAAATATAATCAAGGGAGATATAATTGAAAAAAGACGATTGCCATCTTTATCATCATTATAATTAGTGGTAGAAGTCATGGCGCCTAATAATGAAATATTATTTCTCGTTCATCAACAAGAATAAATAGTAATGCAATAACGGTAACACTTTCACCGGTAATATTAGAAATCTGGGCGACAAATAATTATTACTTTTTTCATTCTGAAATAAAATTAATACTGACGATAAATTTTTCCTTATTAAAAGCAACAACGCTAACGAGAAAGGAGGCAAAGCAATTACCGTCCTTGTTAGTCTCCCCAAAGGAAATCGCTCTTTGTATTTTTACCAAACGAACAAATAACATTTCCCTAAAAAGTAATCTCACGGGATTATAACGGCTATACTCCAATAGAACTAAAAAGGGGGAAACATACGCTCTCTCTCTCTCTCTCTCTCTCTCTCTCTCTCTCTCTCTCTCTCTCTCTCTCTCTCTCTCTCTCTCTCTCTCTCTCAGTTTGGGTGTGACACAGTATATAAAACATTGGAAGTATAAAAAGTAAAGGATAAAGCGAATACTGAATTATGATTGCTAAGATAAATCATCAGGAACAGAGCAAAATAAAAACGTAGTATCTACTATAATTATTAATACAAGTAATAATTATAAAATAAATAATACCCAATTTATCAAACCTACTTCTTAGCAAGGCAACGTTCGTTTAAATTGATTGACCCAAGACTTGAGATTTTTAAAAGAGAAGCTTTACGAGGCATCAAGCAGCAGAAGTGGTAAAAACTGTAAAGAGAATTTATGAACAAATTAAAAAATAAAGATATTAAAAAATCTACAAAGAAAACAGTTATCTGAAAAAATAATGTAATACTAGCATTAAAATAAAGCTCCGCAGAATCAGATGCTCCCTGAAGGAATGATTACACTGATAAAACATCACAAATCTCAAGCCCTCAGTCAAGATACGTAAAGCGAGAAACAATCGCTAATTTACAAATGTATCCCCAATAAATTTTACTCTTTTTAACTACAATCTACCACTTTCTTTCGTAAATGGTAATAAATGTCTGACTGAATCGTCATCAGTGCCAGCGAATGCAATTCATCTGGAAGGGGTCCCCAAATGAATGTTGCTAACAAATTTCATCAAAATCCATCCTCCTGTTCCTAAAATATCATAATAACACCCAGGCAGAGAGACTAAGGTGAAAAATAATCTACTTTCGCTTTAATACATCAAAGAAACAGTAAGTTGTCATATGAAATGAAGAAAGCTGAGTAGGCTCTTGTCAAGGAAGCAATGACATCTCCTCCTATAGAAACCTGTTTTGAAAACGTGGAAAAAGGAGGATATGCCAATGGCCCAACTGGTTGAATACAGGGTTCGCAATTTTCTTAGAAAATGCTTTTAAGAAGTATAAACGCAAGAACTTGTATTTCACTTTAAAATGAACCATATACCGTTATTATTGTAAATAGCAACCATACAGATGCCATCCCCAAACTAGTATATTAAAAATTATTATTATATTAAGGTAGAGGCTTCCTCTAAGGGCAGTGCTATTGAATGTAATAGCAGATTCTAAGGCACTTAAAAAGAATGATCTTCCCCGTACGTCTTATAACCTTTTCATCAGCGTGCTGCTGGTATGTTAGGAAATCTAATACACCAGCTAAACGCTAATGAAAAGAAGGTTATAAGACGCACAGAGAACACACTATACGAATCATATGCCGTGGAAACAGTATTATATTATCATCATCATCATCATCATTTCCAAGAAAACACAAAACCTTATTTAAAATTCTTGCGTATTAAAAATCCACGGGTACGTATCGCTTTGTTATCAGTAAGTTCTAATTAGTTTTCGCACTTCTGCTTTTTAAGAGTGATCATTTATCATTGTTAATCTGGACAGGCACACTTCAAAAAGTCCGGAAGTAACTTGAGATCTAGGGACAATGGATCAATATTTAACTGGATTTTACATACCAAGATTATAATTCACAGCGTATACTCTCTCTCTCTCTCTCGTTTTATTATTCAAATTACTCTCATATATTATACTTCTCTCAAGCTGCTGCAACTAGTATGACTGATATGCTCTCTCTCTCTCTCTCTCTCTCTCTCTCTCTCTCTCTCTCTCTCTCTCCTTTCCCATTAGTTCACTGGTATTAAACCAAGCTTCTACAATCCTTTCTCCAGGGAAGCCTCAAAAGACTGCGTTCTTGAAACTCCTAGGCTTCTGCGCACGTCTCTGTTCCTGAATACGAGATGATTATTTAATGGAGATTTTACTTCCGCGTTTCAATTTCCCATAAGAGCGTATCTCTAAACGAGATGTGCATCAGTTCATTAGGCTGCCTCGAGGGCCGCCACAAACCTTGTATACACGTTTCATACTTTGGAAATTAATCTAATATTCACAGATTTAATCAACAATGGATTTTTGTAGCATACTGCTTTATAATTAATTAATCAAACATAACGGTTTAAGAATAATCTCGTAAAAGTTTATGATAAAAGAATTAAAACAGTACTCTCAGTTTGTAACTAAATAGAGCAGAGAGCTGTCACAGTGATTTTTGTAAATGTTAGCAAAATGTTAAATGTCATAACTATTATTATTATTATTATTATTATTATTATTATTATTATTATTATTATTATTATTATTATTATTATTATCATAACTTGTTGCTTCAGTCATTATTCATAACAAAGGCTTAAAATCCATAAACTAGCAAAGCCAGCTTCACCAGAAAAAAACGCCCTTTCCTCAGAAAACGGAGAAGAGCAAAAATAATGCATTCAGCAGCTCATAAAAATACGTAAAACACTCCAGACCACAACAGCATAAACACCCTCAAGCTTTCCTGAACCCAGACCCTTCCTGATACTTATTAATCTAATGGCATCCCCATGTTCACTGGTTCCTCCTGGCTAGACACGTGTACGAGGAGAAAGACTTCATCTACGATATTACAGGATACATTTTCGTATAAAGCTGCACTTCAAAGTTCCCTTTAATGATAGATAGATAGACAGACAGATAGATAGATGGACGATAGACAGAACTCCGCCACATGAAAAAAATCCGTTGCACTACTTACTTTGTACGGGGAACAAAATTCAATATATACTGTAATATACTGGTGATATCAAACCTACTGTAATTTTTTACAGCAATAGGACAGGGAGGTTTCTGCATTATACACTCCTTGATAAAAACAAATGACATACTACTTCTAGCACTCAAGATAAATTTACGTGCATACATGAAAATAAGTAGCTTTGGTATTTTACGTGCCGTAGGTCGATAATAAATTCATAGCTCATAACATTACTAACAGTCAAACGTACGCATATAGTTCATATACCTTAAGGTTTTCACGTTATTTTACATGGAATTCGCATACAATTCTATATGCTAAAAAATAGCGCACCTCCACCACTATCATCATCATGCAAGAGAAGTGCAAACAAGAAAGAGAAGAACAACTTGAATATGAGTATTTTCACCTACTAAAAATTACACTAACGAAGCACGAAAACAATTACGTATATATTCAAGCAACAGCAGCCCCTTCTGCACCAAGTGTGAGCGAGTTTCTTGTTCTGTCATTTCAAGCAACTGTTCAAAACGTGTGTTTCTGTATTAAATTACGTGCAAGTTTTTTCTTATCCGTATATGAATAGGTATATAGAGAAATTTCAAGGTGGCCTTACATTACACGACAGTGGTGTCCCTGGTGGGTGAACATGAAATTACCAGATTTACTTGTATGTTTTTTAACTATGTGAGCCACTATATAGCAACTTTCAGAAAACAAGGATCGCACCGAGGTAATTTTCTGAAAAATGCCACGGTAGTATTTAACAAATGTATCGATCTTGCTGAGAACCACAATGATCACCTGCTGAGGCGTCACGACGTATAAAGAGATAAGTGAGATATGGATAGCTGATTTATGAAAATTCGGGTATAAAGCCAAGCACTGGGTCACTTTCAAACATTCAGTGCTTAAGAAAATTAAATAAGGGAGTCAGAATGGGTGAACAGCAAGATGGAAGAGAGGAAGAGGGAACGGAGTAAGGGACGCTGCAAACAACCTTTAGTAATGCCTACAGTGCAACTAGTGAGGTGCACTGACGGCACTGGCCCTCCCCCGCCCTCTCTACGGGATGTATGGAGGGTCCTCGGCCTACCATCCATCAGTGCACCAAACTAAAAATGGGTGCAAGCGTCAGCTGTGGCCGAGAAAAAAAAAAGCGTGGGTTAGAAACATCAAACTTCAATGAAAAGGCGTCTGGTGTATGTATGTCTTTATGTATGTATGCATATACACATACACACATCTACATACATAAGTAAAACTCTAAGTGAGAATCGACAAACGCTCTCTCTCTCTCTCTCTCTCACTTTTTCCCGCTTTCTCCTCACTAACACACTCTCTCTCTCTCTCTCTCTCTCTCTCTCTCTCTCTCTCTCTCTCTCTCTCTCTCTCTTACTTTTCCCCTCTTTCTCCTCCCTAACACCCCTCTAATCTCTCTCTCTCTCCTCTCTCTCTCTCTCTCTCTCTCTCTCTCTCTCTCTCTCTCTGTCAGCCATTTCCCCACCTCCAACCCTTTTTGGTGCCACTGATGTCTTGCCCCCACAGTATTCTTTTTCAGACAGTAAGTCATAGTACTGTAGTATACTGAAATTAGGTATGATAAATTCGTAAAGTTACTAAGTCTACGGGAATAACCAGCCCCGTTTCAGGGAAGCCCTTCCACCCCCACCCGCTTTGGTGCCCTTTGGTGCTAGTGATGTCTTACACCTACAGTGTTCTTTTCGAGATAGTAAGCCATATGTATACCAAGTTTGGTTGAAATTGCTCAAAGCGTTTCAGAGTTTATGTGGAACATACACACACACATAAATACATACATCCATTTTTATATCTAGATTATATATATATATATATATATATATATATATATATATATATATATATATAATAATTTACTACTCACTGGATATTTATGTATTACTAATAGCCACAATGACCTTTTTTAACTTTCGATTTCCTGATACTTTTACGATAACCAGACTATTACAGATGAGGAACTAATGACAAGCCTTTTCTATCCGTGGTAAGATTCGAACCGACTTCTGCTAGTTACTTTATTTACTTCTCATCTGGATCCGAAGATCTGTGGTGAACACCGTAGCAATATATCCAAAAAGTGCGGAGTGATTAGGAAGTTGCGTGGTACTGAGGATAATAATAATAATAATAATAATAATAATAATAATAATAATAATAATAATAATAATAATAATAATAATAATAATAATATAAAATACAAAATCCACATTTATGTAAAGTACTGTATTTACAAATAAAATAAATTCCAGGAGCTTTCGAGAGCCTGCTCAGCTCCCTTCTTCAGCTAGAAATTTCTAGCTGAAGAAGGGAGCTGAGCAGGCTCTCAAAGCTCCTGAATTTATTTTATTTGTAAATACAGTACTTTACATAAATGTGATTTTGTATTTTATAAACATATTCACGGGATTGTGAAGAAGATTCGAATAATAATAATAATAATAATAATAATAATAATATATATATATATATATATATATATATATATATATATATATATATATATATATATATTTATATATATTGCCTTTATTTATACATTCATCACGTTCCATATCTTCGTGATTCAGTTATACATATACATACAAACAAGCACATATATATATGCAAGCATTGTGCCGACATTACCCGTGTACATAAGTATGAACATTATAACCTATCAGTTGAACTCAAATAAAAGAGAGAGAGAGAGAGAGAGAGAGAGAGAGAGAGAGAGAGAGAGAGAGAGAGAGAGAGAGATGCTCTTCATAAGTCACCCACCAATGAACTAACACCATTAAGCAAGATATTACACAAAGCCCAAAACAACAGAGTCATAAAACCAAAAACTGTAACTGAAAACTCCAGCATGACACCAAAGTAATGAAAAATGGAACAACCAAAGTGCAACATTTTTGCGTGGGAGCGATGTCCAGCAAACCTGCAAAAATGGAAATTAAGTCGTGCAATTTCACCCAGAGAACCGTTTCCAAAAGGAAATTAAGTACGAGGTACTTTGCCGAAAAAGAAGGAAAAAACGAAATTAAATGTTCTATAATTCCCCGTAAAAGGAATGGACTCGCCACGGAAATTGAATCCAATGACTTTTTCCAGAAATTACAAAAATAGTTAATGGAAAATAACTGCGACAGGATTTTAACAAATTAGAAAAACGTGCATTAGATAAAAATAAAAATTAGCGCATAACCTGATTTTTCCTTCACGAAATACACATTAATAAGCAAATCGAGGAAATGAGAAAAATGGTATCTTAACTCAGATTCTATTAACATTATAAAAAAATTAGTCGAAGCGTTTTTCTGGTGAAATGTTGTAATCAATCTATATTTGAAAAAAGTGAAATAAAGATTAAACTCAGGGATTATGTAATTGAGACCAATAAATTAAATTAAATTATACACACCAACAAATAAACAGCACGTACTAGACAATAACCCTGGGTCGCAGAGTAACAGACAAATATGAAATCTATTGTCAAAGTAACAGGATTGATTATTCATTTAAAATGGAAGAGAACCTGGGATTCTTTCTCTACTCCCGGTTTTTCCGACTCTATACTCATACACTCTTCACGAGGCGGTTATTTCTTACTATACTTTTTCCTTTCCCAATCTCAGTCCGGGCTCCGTAAGGGCTTTGGGTAGACCCTTACACTTACAACACATCAAGTGAGCATCATTTTGTGTATGTGAAAAAATCAACAAATTAATATACAGCAATACAAAACATTAAATGATAAGGATTACAAATACGGAATCAACATTATATAAAGAAAGAACCTACAGACGTTAACAGGGACAAAAAAAAAAGATAAATAAAAATAAAAACGAAAAGAAAAGAGAAAAGTTCGTTTTCATCTGAAGAGTTAAATAACAAAAGTTCCTCGGATTTTACGGCCGGCCGAACACAGCGAAGTTAGGGAAAAATTAGGATTGTGGCCCAATCAACTGGCGTCACAGGAAGGAGCTCTTTACTTTTCCCCCCCATACGCGTATCCACACATTCTCACCCTTACTCGCTCTTATATACCTTATTTCGGTTATCAGCCTGAAAGCAGAATTGCCTATTTTCTTTCAATTCTCTGTCTCCCTCCCTCTCAATATCCATTATCATCAGTACACAAACCCAAAGAGAGAGAGAGAGAGAGAGAGAGAGAGAGAGAGAGAGAGAGAGAGAGAGAGAGAGAGAGAGAGACTATGACAAAAAAAATCAGCCATGTTGACATGGTGACAGACTGGTTGTCGACAGGGCATCACGTGAACAATGTGGCCCTTTTCCTTCCTTTCAAAGAAGAATCTCGCAACTTTCCGATAAAAAAGAATGAAGTGACTTTCCACTGCACGATGTCATTCTGCCAGTAGCAACAGCACAAGCGTTGGAAATTTCGGTGATGTGTTCTTATACACACACCTGGAATAAATCCAAGCAAATATGTGAAAATGTTCAGCTATAACAGACATGTGAAGCTTATATGAATTGCTACTTACGGGCACGCAGGCTCGGGCACGCGCGCGCGCGAACACACACACATACATATACACATATATGTGTATGAATATATGATGTATGTGTATATATATTATAGAATATATATACATATATATATATATATATATATATATATATATATATATATATATATATATACAATTATAGAAACTGATGAGAAAGGTAAGCTTTATGCCCCACTATGTAAACGTTAGGAAAAACTATAGCAACATCCAAACCTTGCAAACAAGAAAAAACCAGATCCTTTTAGCTCAATAAAAGTAGACGGGAAATCGCAGTGAACAAATAACAGACAGAGAACACCGCAAACTTAATTACTCTCTCTGTCTCTAATGTAGCAAAATTGGTCTTTTCTTTCAAAGAATTTTTGTGTTCGTTTCCTCAGCGGCAGTTGTTGTGTAAACACTTCCACTTTCTTCAAACGAAACTGCCAAATGTTCAAAAGAAACGGAGGAGAGGGGGAGGGCGGAGGGGGGAGGAAGGGGGAAGGAAGGATGGTCTCTCGATCTAAGCCAAAGGAAATTAATCTGGACAGAGCAACAAATCAATCCAGTGAAGAGGGAAGGGGAAGAAGTTTACTTCTGACACCAAGAAAATCTGGATTTGTTTCCAAGTCAGGAAAACTCTACAAGCAACACCGTTTTCTTACATTTCCTTTTACCAAACCATTTTATGTAAATATAAAAGAACAGATGGTTTCCCTCTCATCCGGAGGAGATTAAAAATAATGTGAAATGGGCAACAATGTCCCAATATCAGAGGCATAACTTTTATTGTCACTACATCCTAGGATTTCCTCAATGACCTATGATAGTCTACGGCCAAAAATGTAATACCCTTAATAATTAAATACATACACGTAACCCCGTGTATATATATATGCACATACATATATATACATATATATATATATATATATATATATATATATATATATATATATATATATATATATATATATATATATAAATGGCGATAAGACCATAAAAACTTTCAAACAATTTACCATTAACTGATATACAGACCTACAACAACACATATTTCTCACGAGTCTTCTAGCAATATTGGTATGAAAGTGTGCCCTGTCTCTCTACCGGGATATGTTTCGCTATATATAACCAATATGCTTTTAAACTAATTTCCCTCCACCTGACACAGATTCCCTCGTAACAAGTATTTCCGAGAATGTACACGATCCTCCAGGTTTATTACGTATTGATCTGGACAAACTCAATCCCATGATAGGTTTCATGCATTCTGAAAGCGTGTTACTGGGCGTACACGAAACGTCTGGAGATCGCAATCTTGCCACGAATGATTACAATCAGTAACTTGGTTCAATGGCATGTTATGAAGTTATGTCACTGCCAAGGTATCGCTTTATTCCTAGAAAAGTAAGAGAATTTCCCAAAGGAATTAAATTTTTATCGCTATATATTTATTTTTGCATATATAATAATATATATATATATATATATATATATATATATATATATATATATATATATATAACGTGTTTTTATATTCAGATAAAGATACATTAACGTACAGAAAATCCAATAAACCGTAATAAGCTTAAAATAAAGTTATTTTAATTTTCTCTTCTCTAAATCGTTCAGTCCATTAGCCTTATTTCTGAACACGTGAAAGTCCCTTTTTTATTTTAATCAGTTCATCATATACATCACCAATTATTTTGATATTACATATTCATTACGTAACTCGCTGGCTACAAATCTTTGATTGCGTAAGGATAAGTTCGACTTCTATTTCTTGCAAATCTTGTGTCTGAGGAATTAACCGATAATCCTCATTGCAAAGGACTATTAAAAGTAACTCGAAGGATCTGCACAGGAACTGATGAATGGAAGAAATTATGGTCTGCAGATATTAAAATGAAGAACGCTCTTCTAAAAAAAATTACTAAAATCTTACATGTGTAAATATGCATGTCAGCACGACCAAGAGTGAGAAATAATGTATAAATATATAACATTCATATGATGAAGATATTTCACTCATATATAATATGATTTACTATACAACATCATCAAAGCCTACCAAACAACCTATTCGTATCCAGACAGGGTACATATCCTGCCCGAAAATGAATCCCGTTTTCTCCCACCTCGCCGGACATACAGAGACTGAAAGTCCCCTTTGAACAATGAAGGTCCTTAATGTCCCCCAATGTCACCCATACACATTCCCCTTTTTGTCAATCTTTCCCCCGACACGTTCCTCTCGTCTCATGGCCAACTGCTCCTAATCCCCGTACCCTTCAGCTTCCTCGCCGGGTCTTCGGTCCTTTGTCCCCCCGTTTTTCAGTTCTATTCCCTTTCATCTTCCATTCAGAGGACATGTCCCAACCATTAAGTGTCTGCAATTTTTATTTCATTCTTCAAACAGCTTTTGTTCAAACTCTCCCTTTGTGCTGTTTCTCTCCATTCTTTCTTTTCGTTTGGTTTCATTTGCTTTGCTCAGCGTCACAACTCTCCTATATATATATTTTTCAGCTTCCAATTCCAAAGAATCTCTCCGCTCTGCAGGGCAGAATCTTCCCCCGAGTTCGTGGACGGGATTATTAAAGGTCAAATGCAACGGCGATTTCCGGACCACAAACATTCATTCAAAATCTGTGCTTCATCATTAATCACAAAAGGGTTTACGGACCGTTGTTTTATTGTTAACTTCATTTTTAAATGAGTCTCGTTAAGGATTAGGGATCTAGACAAAGTATGTGGACAATTTAGCATTTTAGGTTCTAAAGATAGAACATCTACAAATAAAACAAACAGGGTAAAACGAATGAAAAGCAAGAATAACAACATGAAACACCACAATGGGGTCAACAAACAACAGCTTGTGTCTTACAAAGCGGTTTTGCTTTTGTGTACACGAATCGTTGTTCCTGTTCAATTTTTATGACTTCGATGTTGTTTTCTAACAGAGCATTGGGGGAGCAATGTTCCATCTTCCCTGCAGCTAGGAATTGTGGTTTGGATGAATAATAATAATAATAATAATAATAATAATAATAATAATAATAATAATAATAATAATAATAATAATAATAATAATAATTGTTCTAAAGGGTCCACGATAATATAATTGTTAAAGGCTCGAGTGGAATTTCATAATAGCTTTCGAACCCTTTTCCGGGTTCACCTTCAGTCAAAAAAAGATAAAGATACATTAACGCACAGAAAACCCCATAAAGCGTATATATAAATATGCAATAAGGTTATTTTAATTTTCTCTTCTCTAAATCCTTCAGTCCATTATCCTTATTCATGAACACGTGAAAGTTTCTTTTTTATTTATATTGTTGTGGACCCTTTAGAACATTTATGAACTCTCGTGATAGAGAGTTTTTCTCCCCACCCCACCAAAAAAAAAAAAAATAATAATAATAATAACAACAACAAAATCTGTCTTACTTCAGTACAACCCTCCGCCACACCGAAAAAAAGTAACATGATAAATATGCCACTTTTAAGGTAAAGGAAAGTGACCCTTAGCAATGCACACTTCGATAAACCTAAGATACAATTTCAGCTCGAAGGAAGAAAAAGGAATTTCTAGATTAAGGGAAAAAGTAAAAGTTTTCTTCAGTTAATATCCATTAAAAACATTTGTGAAAATTCCCAAGATTTTGATTGAGCGAAGGATGAAAAGTGGATTTGTACCAAAGGTCCATATATCAACCTTTTTTGTATCAAAACCCGAATAAGAATGGATCGGCCCTTGGCACCTTCCCCACATAAGACTAGCCCCCGCCTTTTTTTTAACTTTTAACTCAGCCACTAGACTTTATACTTTCGTGGAAGACCTAAGCGTAGATGAGAATAAATGAAGCCTTGATGAAACATGCTGCAAACCCGGGCAATCTGGTGGTAATTGGCCACAATGGCGCAAAACCCAACAGAGTACAAGTTAATCTTGAAACCTACCTGGAAGACCGTCAATAAAAAACACGTGGCAACCAATTTGTAAAAATGTGTGAAAATTTCAATATTATTGTTGTCTGAGTTTACAATCGTCTTTAAAGGACGGGAACACTTGACGGTTATGATTTTGTACCTTGGATGGATCAAGATTATTTTGAAAGCACTAGCTTCTCGGTCCAGGAGTATTCCAGTCAATTCACGGAGCAATCATTCAATAAATAAATGTATGCTGACGCTGGAAAATCGAAGTTCTAAGTGAAAGCATGAATGAAGAGAAATAATCTCAATCATGAATCTAATAATAAATATTCATCTCACTGTTCCTCATAGTTTTATGAAAACCAGTAAAACTTCGTCCCCATTTACAACTGAGAGAGAGAGAGAGAGAGAGAGAGAGAGAGAGAGAGAGAGAGAGAGAGAGAGAGACTGACAATACCAAGGAGCAGGAAAGTCTGCCACCATGCTGGGTGAAGGAGAGGTACCGCATTTCGCCTCAGAAAACAATCCTCGCACCTACCTGAATAAGGATTAATGGAGGAGCCAAAAAGTGCCACCAAGATAGTGCTAATACCCCTCCGCCAGACTTACCTGCAAAGAGAAAGGAAAACATTTTTAGGTTCTGCAGAAAGAATGGAAAAAGCTTTGCCTTTTCTACGGCGGCTGGAATTTTATTTTTAGCAGGTCTTCCGCTAAAAATTCTTCGCACTATATTTGTAAGCAGTTTAATCAAAACAATACATTAAATTCTCAACTCTTATAAGGCCAGTCGGAAGGGTTTCTATTTAAGGAAAATAGCTAGAATTAATTTAAATAATGACAACTGTATACTTTAAAATTCAATATCTGGATGAACTGAAAATGACGATTCAGAAAAAATTTTACTTCAAAGATTTTTACCCAAAGCTTTCATATACGCTTTTAGTTCAAGTTTGTACATGCGCATAAAATATATTTAACTATAAGTGTCGACCGACGTTCTCTTTAAACGTTTATCCATGGGGCAATTAAGTGTGGATAATTCAGGCAGGGAATAAAATCACTTATATATGGCACTCTTTTTGGTATGAAAAAGGCAACAATCATGATACAAGACAAATTTTGTCTCATTACTTTTCAGTGCTTTGTGCAAGGCAACGAACATGGAAAAGGAAAGATGAAAAATAAATGAACCATACCTGGCAAACAATCATAATGAACAAGAAGCAAAGATGATAATCAAGAGTACCAAAATTTATATTATGTCTGAATGTCAGATAATACCTGCTGAAACGTAACTATTATTAGAAAATTCAGCAATGTTGAAACTAAAATCAGTCGACGCCTCCACAACTTTCACCCTGATTCAATACGGTCTGTCCGGCACCCAATTTCAATTTTTTTTCTATTTTAAGCGGTAGAATATCTGCACTGTCCAGGCTGAAACGTAGCTGTGAGTGTGCAGAATTGTTCTTATTGCAAGCTTAGTTGAACAAAAAAAGGTTATAGTTCAAGTCAAAATGAATAAGCTTTCTACAATGTCTATTGTAATCTGGTATCTCATACACTGAGCTACAGCGAGGATATTTACCTATGTATTCGTGTAATTGACATATATACAGTAGCTAATTCTTGCGCGTCAAATAAGAACAACTGATGAAAGGAAAGTGAAAATATTTGCTTACTGTCTTAGGAAATTTTACCTTTAAACAAAATACGGTTTAATTCTTGTGATCTTTAAAATCCATCGGTAAAATGAAAGGAAAACGAAAAACTCTTCGGGCTCTCTCCCATTACAAATGCCTCATCGTCCCCAAATTTAAGGGTTCGCCTCCATGAACAAATGCAGCATCTCTACTTCAATGCATTCACAAGAAGTATACGGCCAAAGTCCTCCCGATTTTAGGGATTCATGGTTCCCGTCTGAAACGTCATCAAATTGAAATTTTGATCTGGTAGACGACGATCTTGCACACAGTAATGCATTAAACCGAATTCCTTGCGAGAAATTGCACTTAGGGAAAACTTAGTGAGCTGAAGGGTGCACAAGCTTCCTCAAATTTATACTAGACTACTGACTAAAACCGGACACAAGAAATATTGTGATGATAAATCAGAGAGAAAAAAGAAAACTTTTTCAATTAGATCGAATAAGCAAGTACGCACAGTCTCTTCTAAGAAATAGCCACCAAAGGTACGCACAGTCTCTTCTAAGAAATAGCCACCAAAGGAAGTGAAAAAAGATATTCCTCGCAATACTCGGAACGTTTGTGTCCGCTCACCTCCTGTAGGCATATATCACAAAAAACAATAAAAAAAACTTCTATTTCGCTGCACAATAAATACAGGAAAAATAATAAAAATGTACAATAAAACTATATATATATATATATATATATATATATATATATATATATATATATATATATATATATATATATATATATATATATATATATATATATATATATATATATATATATATATATATATGTACATACAGGGTGTTTCAAATTAGAGCCCCCTGCTCTCTACAGCATAAACTAAAACTGATATGGACAAAAACAAAAGTAATTCAGAACAGGTATTTATTTAAATTTCTCTCTGAGTATTTAATATTTAGTGTGGCCTCCATATGCCTGTACCACAGCCTGCATTCTTGAGGGGTATGATTTCAGCAAATTGCAAAAAAGCTGAGACTCAAACTCCATTTCCCTAAGCACTTCGGTCACCTCTCTTCGCAGGTCGTCGAGGCTTGGTATACCATCATAGTTCACTGTGCATGCTTCAACACGATCCTTTAAGATACTACCAATGTTTTCACACACATTAAGGTCAGGGGAGCTACCTGGAAATTCACTTGACGGGAAGAAATCGATACCACTGTTTCGAAGCAGCTCCTGCATCTGAAGTCTTGAAACATGGTGCCTTATCATGCAAAAATGTGACTTCTTCAACAGATAACACATTTTCAGGAACTCTGAGGAAAGGAAATACTCCACCATTAAGCACAGTTTCTCCAAAGTATTCGCCATTCCATGACTGTCCTTTTTCTTTGATGATCCACACTAACCATTTGGCTGTGAAACAGAGAAAAATTCCCAAACATTCAGGAAATTTCACAACTTGGCGATAGTGTACTTCATCACTGACATCATCCAACTTTGCAGCCCAAATGATGTCATTTTTATGATTTGGCTTCCTGACTGTGTAAATGAAGAATTCATCTGATGTGGCAACATGGAGAAAGTCAGCTTCATTCCAATCTTTAAGAAATGAACCACAAAACCATGCACGGCCTTCTCTCTGTTGCTGAGTGATGTTGGGCTTGCTGATAACATGAAATGGCTTGATACCAGATTTTTTCAACTCATGATATACAGCGCTATAACTTCTCTTCCTTCCCGTTTTTGTTTCTAGTTCAAGCGCCAATTTACGTAAAGACTTTCTTGGTGTACCCACTGCCTCAGCTACGATGTCTTTTGACTCCTGAGAAAGGACTTCAGGTCTTCCAAGATTCTCACTCTTTTCGCGATGACAGTCATATGGATTTTTGTTACAGTTTCTTTTAACAAAGGATTCATCTCTTTTAATGTATTTAGCTACCGAGGAACGTGAAATGAAGGATGCGCCAGCATCCCTGGCCTTTCTGAAGGTTATAGCGAGTCGTTAGCCATGGCTGTATCTAACTCCGTCGCTCAGTCTGAAAATACAAGAAATGTAAAATGAAAAATAGCTTAACAGAAACTTAAAATAATGTACTTGGAGATAGGCTATAGCAAAAAACTTCATATCTTTCCATTTGTTCTGTGGAGGGAGGCCTCTAATTTGGAAACACCCGGTATATGCACACACACATGCATATACAATATATATATATATATTTATATATACATATACATTATATATATATATATATATATATATATATATATATATATATATATATATATATAAACACACCACACAAACATATATATATATATATATATATATATATATATATATATATATATATATATATACATATATATATATATATATATATATATATATATATATATATATATATATATATATATATATATATACATACACACACACACCACACAAACATATATATATATATATATATATATATATATATATATATGTATATATATATATATATATATATATATACATACATATATATATATATATATATATATACACACATACACATAATAACTTGGAACAAAATATTAGGAAAGAGCGAAGTCAACGACACCAAGGAAAATCATACTGCAAAACAATTGGATAATACAACTCTTATAAGAATCGGTTATGAAATTGTCTCATCTCTATAGCATTCCGGGGGAGTTCAAAAGACTATATCTTTTCATGGTTTGAAAGTTACTAGACTCTTCTTCTCTAAAGCAGCCATATGCATAACACGTTTTGCCCTTAGCGCAGTCTTTTGATATTACAATTATTCCACGAACACCTTTATCCCTCCATATTCTCTAATTCCCGACATCTTTTCGATAGCACTCACGCAAGTCTCATTCCACTTGCGAATTCCCATTCCAGAACTCTCCAAAAGTCATAAAAGTCTCATAATCCTCAAACACACTCCCATTCCAATGATTCCTTATTACAAAATATATTACACAAGCAACGCTCCGAGGGCTGAAGACCTTCTATTTATCCTCTGAACCATTTTAAGCAAAGCCAATACAATAGGTTAAAGAGTTACATAACTTCTCTTAACCATAGTTTGTACAAGTGCTTAAATTACAACCATGACAGGAACAACCAAAGTTACATACCGATCCAACATTAAACAGTCACACACACACACACACACACACACACACAGAGAGAGAGAGAGAGAGAGAGAGAGAGAGAGAGAGAGAGAGAGAGAGAGAGAGAGAGAGAGAGAGCACCCCAAACCAATGTGCATGTACCTAAAATGAGCAGCCTGGGAAAAATAATAATAAAGTAATGAAAACAACTTTGTCTCACGTGATCTCATTATGTTGCCACTTGACTTTACCTTCCGGACACGCACCTTTTTAATGAGACTTTACATCTTTACGATGTTTACACCAGACTGCCTCTACCGCCAGAATGAAAACTTCTAATATCCCTGTTATGAAGGCGAACTTCAATAAAGGGATATTACCAGCATAAAAATGTACGAGAATGGATAGACTATAATCAGGATTTCAAGTGTCAATAGCTCCTGCAATGAATGAGAGAGAGAGAGAGAGAGAGAGAGAGAGAGAGGATTCACCATAAACAGATTACATACATACATACATACATACATGTATATATATACATATATATATATACATATATATATATATATATATATATATATATATATATATATATATATATATATATATATATATATATATAATATACACGATATATAAGAAAACGAATAACAGCTTAAGACAGAGTACTCTAAAGATAGGGGGATAGCTACCTAAAAATTAAATAATGAAGTTAGATCCATCAACTAGATACCTATTAAAGTTCCATTTTATGACTGAACGACTATATTAAAATTGCACAGAACAATTCCTGACGTGTGTCAGCTCATTAATATAATAACTAAAAAGAAGGAAAATAAGGCCCTCGAATCATTTGTCAACACCTACCACCAAAAAGGAACACAGGTCTTCTATAGAGAGGCTCCCAAACAATTAGGACCCTAATCTTGAAGGCGGCTACTAATCACGTCCACAAAAACAACGAATTGGGGTGGAACAACGGCGCCGAACAACCTTTTCATCTTCTCTCTTACAAGAAAGGAAAAAGAATAAAAATACAGTTAAATCCACACAGGCCAACCAGAAACTGAAGACTCGGGCAAAGGCAACACCGGGTTTACAATAACAATTTTGTCTGGAAAATTGGATAAACTCATAAAAATTCAATCAGCTGCAAGGTATCAAGGGTATATCGTATACCAAAATATATGGTAAAAAAAATCCTTTCACTTGATCTTCAATAAATGGTTGTTTTTACAAAGCGGAAAAGCAATACAATTTCCTTGCGCGCTAACGAGATATATTCTCGATGCAAGCAAATACAGTGCTACCAAAAATGATCCTCAAGTTTTCTTTGGTTTTATTATTAAATTCAGACATAAAAACACAGTGACAGCATCCAGCAATTTCCTTTTAAGTGTGCTTTAAACTAGTATAAAGTCTGTGTTACTCTTTAGATAAACACAAATTCATGCACATCCTTGAACCCGGAAAACTATTTAAATACGAAGTGGTAGGAACACATCACGGCAGAGGAAAAATATGAAGATGTCACATCAAAGATGATTCACACACACACACACATATATATATCCCCATCGACGTCTCGTTATTCCTTCCCATCTCTGGTTCCTCAGAACTGGATAACGATTGGGTTAAGAATAATATTAATAAAAAAAAGTGTCATTTGGCATAAGAAATCGTAATTTGATGTCCACACAGGAGCGAGCTGAAATCTTAATGCGAGATCACTGTGTGTATCGTAGCTATGTATGAATATAGGCAAGTAATCTATATGCAAATGGAAGAGACAGCTTTGTATGACGACGGTGGCCAACATCTATATTCAAATTTCTGTGATATCTTGTTGTTCCCTATTTTTTTTTTTCAAGGTAACATTGGGATTAAAAAAATCCTTACGTCAAGATTAGGGGGATTTTCAAAGATCCAATGGGGTGGTGGTTTTAAAGCTACCCTTTTTCATCTCTGGTAAAAATTTTTTATTCCAGCGACTGTAACAATAACAATAATAATTAGAAATTATGTTATACTCATATAAATGATCGTTACTACTCATAAGGTAAAATAGCAAATTTTACAAATAAAAAAATACGCTCGAATAAATATATGATAAATGAATGGTTTTATATGAGTACGTACTATCCCCTTTGATAAATACTGTTGTTAGAAAAAAGCTTTCGGAACTACAATAAAGACAATCACGAAAAATAAATAAGTTTAAGGGATATATCTGTAAAATGCAATCAACCGAGAAAGGAATTCGGCTTAACTTAGAAATGCCAACAGTAACTGAAGTACACAGACTAAAGAGGACAACGTTCTGAACAATTAAATGTTACATTACTCCGCGAAACACTGAATTTCAGAGTGACCTCAATGTCAAACTGACTACATTTCAAGGATGAAAAACGTCCAGGCATTAGATTGATTTTTTCATTTTTTTTTTTACTGAAAGGCAATTGTTGTCTAATTTTGTAGAAAATATACAATTCATTAATATTTCTGGTTTTTATTTCGTATCAACTAACTGTTCATTGTGAATTTTTTCTTACAAAGATATGATAAAATTTGTTTTTTCTTTAGCATTGTTAGAAAAATACGGAGAATATAAAATTCCCAGAAATTCCTTACAATCGACAAACCTACAAAACACAATTATAGACGAAGACTTACAAGTAATAAGAGGCAATTTCACGGGACCTTCAACTCCCCGCCGGATATCACCTCTCACTTTTTAACGTCGAAGTCAGCCTTATAAATGCCATCAAGACAGCCATTCCAATTCCTAGATATCTCACTCCAATTGCAATCTCGCCGCCGATCATAAAAACGACAATCGGGAAGCTAATTTCACAGCGTATTCCCCCCTCGACCATTCGGCCCAAATTTCCTCAAACTGCTGGAATTTTCAGCGACCTCTCATTTGAACGCGTATCTCTCTGTATTTGTTAAGCATGGGCCTACATGCCACGTATGCTCGTGCACAGTTAAAAAAAAACACAAACTTTTATATATACATACACATACATATATATATATATGTATATGTATGTATGTATAAAATGGCTGTTAAATGCACGCGAACATACGTGATATGTAGGCACATTCATGACATGTATACATGTATATGTATATATATGTATATATATAATATATATACATATACATCTATGTATATACTTAATATATATATATATATATATATATATATATATATATATATATATATATATATTTTTGATACATACACTATAGTCCCTATTCCATGGAAGGTTTGGTTCATGAGGGGACCTTCCGCTTCCCAGTAAGTCTTTTTGGGGATTCGTTGATAGCACTATGTCCCACCCGTTTTTTTTTTAAATCTTGCTGCGACTCACCTCAGTCGAATAACCACCGACCCTCTTTTGGGGGTAGTACTGTCAGTGCACCTCACGTTGTCTAATGCAGGCATTACTAAAGGACGTTTGCAGAGTCTCTTCTGCCATTAACTGTACCCAAATTTTTGCCTTTTATTTACCTTCATTCCCGCTTCTTTTCTTTAATTTTGCTGGCTAACCTCTCTACCTATTACTTTTTAATGAAAGTATGGGGTGGGTTTTCTCCAAATTCCACCTAGTACTTCATCACCTTTATGTTCCGAGTCTCTCTATCTTGCTGACCAACTAACCTACTCCGACTCCCTCTTTTCAATGTCTGACGCGCTGAATGACCGAAAGCGCCAGTGCCGCCTCTGACGGCCCAAGTCCCATAAAACTAAAATCGACTTACCACCAAATACTTAATTCAATGTACAGCTCGGAGGGAGCACAATGGGTTTTATCGCGACACAGGCCAAATCTCAAACAAGTTTCTCCACCGTTGGATCGAACTTGAGCCTCTTATTGGTGAGGTGAGGTCCATCACCGATTAGCTACAAGCGTGATAAACATTGCAGTTGATACAATATTACTTTATTTATCACCAATATACATTGTAATCTAATTGCCATTTCTAATAATATTTATTTTTACTGTCATTTCTATTAATTTCTATAACATTTCTAACTTAACTGCATTAAGGAACTGTCAAGACATTAACAGGCTACTGGTTGTGTAACTCTTCTAAAAATATGGAATCTCTTATGCACGCTTCTTTCATAAAGAAGAAGAAACAATTTATTGTGCAAAAAATACTTACAAAGTACAGCACAACAGGCAACCCGGACGCGGTATGCGTATAGGGGAAAGCCCTCTCAAATGAATGGCATTGGCTGTGGTGCTATACACACCTTTTCCACCCCATTGATTACTAGACCAACGTCATTCATCAGGGCTGATATGGTACTCAGGTAGTATTACAAAATATAAATGCTTACAGATAACTATATAGGGGAATTTTATAACATATTAAGTGAGAATTACTCATTAAAAGTTTGCACTTGCAAAATTTGTCTTAAACATTACAATGTATGCAAAAAAAAAAAAAAAACCACCGTAACCCAATAAAGTGGAACTGAGGAATAATTGTTGTATTTAACCTTTCCTTATTTATCAAGTGATCTAAATATATATATATTTAATATTATCCTAAATAAGTTTTATCAAGTTTTGTTATATATCCAGTGTCTATCACCATAAATGTCCGAAATTAGACTACCAAAGTTTATTCAGCCGCCTAAATGTCTACATCTAACATTCCCGGTTCTATTGATTTTATGTATGCCTGTACTTGATATTATTCATTTTTTTACTAAGTTGTAAACATTTCCAGAACTAACATTTCAACATTTATTTAGAAGAATAACATCAATCTCCTAACACCGTTTGGGACGCATAAATAAGTAAGACCTCAGCACAATATCTCCGGTTTCCATGCGAATCCCTTTACCTTAAATTACCTTCTCCTAATTGCCAATTACTACAGCAAAGGCTTGCTTTGATTACCGTTGTCGTTAACTCTGACCTTATCACTGTAATTGGTTGAAGTCTTACAACTTGAATTCTTCCTAACGGGGGCCACGAAAATTGGGCAGCAAGAGGTTCCTCGACCAATGCAGATAGTACCCACTAAGGGAGAATCATGATACAACATTCTCTCTCTCTCTCTCTCTCTCTCTCTCTCTCTCTCTCTCTCTCTCTCTACCAATCAAATACACACACACACACACACACACACACACACACACACAACTACTGGCAATGGTCTCTAATTATTTCAATAGGTGCTGTAACAAGAGAGAGAGAGAGAGAGAGAGAGAGAGAGAGAGAGAGAGAGAGAGAGAGAGAGAGAGAGAGAGAATATCATTGTGCGGTTATGTCCTTATGAAAGACAGTCAGGGTCAAAGAGACAACCATCTTGTCTAATCTGTTCACTGACAGCAAAGATCAAAGGCAGCGGTGTTCCTCTCCAACAATTCATTAAGAACCAATATCCTCCTCTTAAGCCTTGCCAGGGCAACAAAGGTCAATGAGCAGGGGTACCTTACACACCAGCTCCTGACTCTTTGTAGTTCAATGACGTCAGAGATAACCAGTGCCAACTGTTTATTTCAGCTCGAGACAAACATCAGCTCATTCATTTGGAAACATTGTGGAGATTCCGGGAAGTGTCACACACTCTAGTGGTCGCATACAAGGAGGAGGAAGAAGGCACCAGCACAAGAATCGAAAAGGAATGGTCGTTCTTGGAAGAATGCCGAGACGTATGGTTTCAGTTGACGAACAACAAAGCATTTTTTCTATTCTTGAGAAAGAGTGGGAGAGAGAAAGAGAATATTTATTTCAGAGCCAAATGAGCCTTTGCCCATATATCTGGCAGGACGCGAAATAATTTTCAGGGGGAAACCTTTTATTCTTCTTGTACGGAAATATTACTTTCGATTCTGTTTGATGAAAATGTCGATGAACCTCTCGCTTCTATCAAAATGTTGGGCTTTCTTTTCTTCATTACAGTTCTCAAAGATTTAATTTGACCTTATTCACCTCTATTCTGAATCTCGTTTTCATATTTGGGTGTTTTCGTCTTACTCAGTCTCGGTAGGATTTAGCTCTTGTGATCAAAGACGCCACTCTGGACTTTCTTGCGCCCTCTGTCTCTTCGCTAAAAGGAGGCAAATTACGCTATTTCTGAACATAGGCAGCCTTCAGAAATTCTACATTAATTACAAACTTGTTCGCTATAACGCTGAAGTTCGATCCCCGAAGTTAAGTATTGTTGGATCTCGTCAATATTTGGACAGATGAACACCAAGGAACACAAACACCGTCGTCTCTTACAACTGATAATCTGTAGGTCATAGTCTTTGAATAGCAACCGGAAGGCTTAGATTTTATATATATATATATATATATATATATATATATATATATATATATATATATATATATATATATATATATATATATATATATATATATATACATATACATACATACGTCTACATATATATATATATATATATATATATATATATATATATATATATATATATGTTTATATTAATATATATATATATATATATATATATATATATATATATATATATATATATATATATATATATATATATACACACACACACACACAGTACAGTACGTGCCAAAGTGTCAATGGCCTACTGTCTACATGCGAACTATTAATGCAATCATCTTAACGAATCAATAAAAATATAAACGCAAAACGAAAGTTTCGTGTCTGTTCAAAGAAAGCTGAGAAGGGGGACCAAATAGAAAGGCACGGGTTACAACTGCCTCTCAATCGACAGGGCAAATCAACCCATCGACGTCACAAAAGCACCAAAAGGAATCTGAGAAGCTGAGCAATCGCATGAACCTTAGTGCTGTTATGACAACAAAAACCGCAATCACGAAAAATATTGCCTACCACACACTATTCTTCTACCCCAATGAACTTCTATGCACAGGAAATCAACGTAGGAAAATCAAGGAAAGTGCTCATATAAATCTAAGACGATTGCACGCCCAAGTCGGCGCCAGAATTGACAAGCGTCGTAAAATAAAACTTAAAACACATGCAAAATCCAATGAACTCTTAATGGATTATAGCTGGGAGCGGGGCCGCCTCTAAGACTTCAATAACCTCTGGCCACGCAGTATTTCTACGAAGTTGTCAAGTATGCTAAAAGTATGCTACGCCGATATGACGATGATGCCACCATAGGTTGCCATTTAGGAGTTCAAGTGTAAATTATTGTGAAAATTATTGTGAGCATAGTAGAGCATAAACTTGAAGCAGAGTATGACTGGGAATGTAGACGAAACCTCTGCAAAATACTGGTAGCTCGAAGGAAATGCTGGAATTACTCTCGAAGGAAATGCTGGAATTACTCTAAGTAGCAATTCGCAAAATAAACTATCATTGACGGCATATAATAAAAAAATTCTCTACATGCTTAAGTAGCGAGGATATTCTAATGCTAAAGGAAAGGCACTATGGCTACCTTAATTTGGAACACCTTACCCAGAACACTTTTAGAAGTAAAAAAGAGCGAACTAGATCACGCCAAGCAGCTATTGATTGGCAAGAGTTCTTTCAAATATGATTCCGGAAATTAGTATACTATCATGTTCTGAGATCGACCCTTGAACACGCAACAAATTCTTGTACATAACAGGACTTACACGTAATCGGCAAAATCATGAAGGAAAAAAAAAAACCAGAATCAGGTTACTGATAGAGTATTAAGACGGTCCCTTCTAATCATGGTTATCGTTTCCTCATATGCCGTAACCCTTAATACTACACACCTTCTCATCCAATTTGGTTTACCTATTTACCAGCAACCATGAAAGAAAGAAAGGTTGGTGTAAGATTTCTAAATGGGCTTAGACAAGAAGCAAAGATTGACGATTGCTTGCACCTTTGAAAGAACCCCAAGTGACAATAAGGAGTATTGTTCTAAGGGTATGACTGTTCCCCAGCATGACTCACCGAGGTAGTACTGCCGAAAGGAAATTTGCACATTGATCCCTTTAACCAACCTAGGCAAGGATAATGAGTGATAAAAATCCAGATGACCAGGTCACACATCTCCCTCTCTCTCTCAGGTGTCCTGATATGTATGTATGTATGTATGTATGTATGTATGTATGTATGTATGTATGTATGTATGTATGTATGTAGTATTGAAAAAATTTAATTTTGTGCTTCGCTAAGTCTGTTCTTCAGCCCAACAAGCTGAAGTGCATGTCCTAGCCATCTTAGTATTTCGCTGCATTCTATGTATGTAAGTGTGTGTATGGATCTTCTTCTGAAGAGCACTAGCATTTTAAATCTTTATCTGATTCTAGGTAAGTCTTGTGTTTAACGTTTTCTCTTTCAGCAGCCACCATCCAAACGAGCACATAATTGAAGTTCCGCTTTTGTTAGGAGCTACAAGTATGTGAATTATGCGAATTACGTATCTGTAATCTGCTTTCAATATCCACCGCTCTTAATGCCCCGTTTGTCTCTGTTTTTAGCAAACGCTGAAAGAAGACCAACGAATCTGTAACTCTGACGCTGGAGAAGCAACAGATTGAAAACGATATACGAAGCGACTTAACTCTTCGACTGTATTACCCAAACAACGATTTAATGACGGAAATAAATAGTCTGAATTTTACAAATACACTCGTCATCTGCACATAAAAATTTATGTAGATGTACAATATGTGAGAAGTGTCTAAATATGTTGAATATTACAATGGCCTTTGATAAATGATGATACACAATTATTAAAATTTAACACAGGCATTTGACACACACTACTCTAAGTATTTATTGCTACTGCTTTTGAGACACCATGACCGACAAGGAATAAATATAGTTCCAGTAATTAATGAGATACAAATAAATCCAACGATGTCCACTACAACGTGAAATCTCAAGAAAGGCAAAAATGTCGCTGTACAAAACATCTCACTTCCGCTCTATAAAACATCTCACTTCCTGAAATACATTATATTTTGACAAGTCGTTTCACTCGATATTTCAGAAGTACTGTACTCTATTATTAGGTAACACTATATTGTTCTTTTCCTTCTTCATTTCACTTTAAGCAAAGAAAAAAGCACAATACCTCCTCATTTCTATATCTCGATCTACTTTTTGTTTTTATATTTTTAAAAATTTTATCCCATTCCCTATAACCTCTAAGATTAATCTTTCTCTCCCTCTCTCTCTCTCTCTTTACATCTTTTCCTCACGGCATATCTAAATACTCTCGACAACCGCTCAACACTCCCTAGAAGCGACACAAGAGCTTTTGCTGCCTCTAGTCCTTTTCACACTTAAGGAATTCTTCAGCCTCAAGAGACACCATATAAGTTAAGGTTAATCAATAAGGGGAACAGCCTTCTTGCCGGCTTCCCGTTGAATATAATAAGAATGAGAGGCCTTTCAAAATCAAAACCTCCTACCTACTCTCCATTCGTCTTTGTTTTTGGTCAATGACCTCCTCCTCCTCCTCCCCCCCCCTCCTTCAGTGACGAAGACGATGGGAGTGATGGCAAACCCCAAGCTGTCCTCTCTCTCTATCAATATGGCTTATCCCACAAGTGGGAATAATTGTTAAGTACACGTTATTTGTTTCACACACACTCACACGCGTGCGCGTAGGAACTTTAATTCTTGTATCATCGTAGAATAATTGTGATAAGTGCAAGAGATATGTGTGGGTTCGAAATAACTCAAAGCAGCGGACTTTCATACCCCACAAGGTCTAAAGTACATAGGAATGTCCCTCTCATAACCATGGATCTCCAACAGATATCGGCCTTACTCATAAAGGATATAATATAAAAGGAAAGACTTCGGGCAACCCACTGTCCTAAGCTACTAAACGCAGTTAGTCATGTGTTATTAACTCCTACCCAAATTATTGGCAGGATTTATTAAATAACGGTCTTGCTACAACAAAATTATTGCTGTCGGGCCTCCCAATAACCTCTTACTCCCTTAGGTATGCTAAATATTCCAACCTTTTGGTAAAGTTTGATGTTTTTCTCTTACCCTACCTATACTTTGGTTTCTTGCTTCTTGTCGAAGATATTTATGAAAATGTTTCTACTACCTTACAGACAATAAGCTTGTGATTTTTATTCCATCACCAAGTTATAAGTACATGTCTTTTTTCAGGATAAACAATTGCATCTTTAGATAACAGATGTTTTGCAGTGCAGTGGTCACTTCAATATATACTTCAGTAAAGACCTTTTATTCAGATGTGAAATTTCAAATACAACCGCTCTATGATTATTATTTTGGACAAAACTGCATGCAATCAAATGATGAGAACATGTACTTGATTATCTGCTGCACTGACTGAAACAGTAGGAATGTTAGATTTCAATAAGCATATCAACACTGCCGTTACCTAATGTACAACATCTATGACCTCGTTATAGAGATTAGATTTTCTTTGAGCAGATTAATTTTTTGACATGTGTGCAATGTATATTTCCGCAATATTTGTTACCATCTTTGGAAGCTGCCCATGAAACTAGAGATAAAAAAAGAAAAGACTGAATGGAAAATATGCGCAAAGAACAAAACCGACCAGAACTTGCACAAGATGGAGACGGAGGAAAGGAAGAAAGAAGAAAAAAAGAAAGAAAGATCTCAGCGAAGGTCACTTGAAAACCTGTAGAAAAGCTAACCGTTACCGAAAACGCCAAAAGGGAAAGACTATGAGAAAAGAAGTAAATTGACTAATTTCTCCGGAATCTTTTGATGCATCTGTTGCTTTTTTCTCTCTCTTTGTCTCTCTGCCTCTGTTATGGACTACGGACTGCACATAGGCGGACTAGAAAATCTTGATGTACAATTAATTACAGCTGGCATTATTGTTTCCTTGAATCACTGAAATTCTTAGCAGTCCATAATTCATTATAATAAAAGAGGGACAGAAAGAGGAAGACAGCATTTCAATTCTTGCAATGTTTTTTAAAACACTACAATTTATTACAATGAATTTAAAAATGTTACAGTGTTGCAGCACTAGCGCCAAGACTGGCGGTTCCAAGGGGGAGAAGGTTATTTTTAGACTATAATTTTAGACGCGTTTAAATATCCCCAAAGCATTTAGGTTCACAACACAGCAGAAGAGCCAGCAAACTTTGGGACCTGATAATAATTACATTAGGAACTTCCAGTTTCAGTAAAGCCCCAGACTGTATTCCGAGTTCAAAATACAGACTATGTGCATCCTGAACCATACGTGAAAAAAAGGAGTATATTTACCTTGAAAAACCTTTAGTACTGACATTTAAAATTAGCCATGGGCTGATTCATTCAGTCCTATATCTCAGACATACAAATTTAAAATAAAACATAACCAAAAACTAGGTTATTACAACATATAAATCGTACATATCCTATTCGAATGAGCCAATACGAACTCTCAGAAAAATATATATCATTATTAACAAAATGGGGAAAAAATGAAAGGTGAGAACCCAGCGTCAAAAGCTCATGATAATGCAACGTTTTGAAATCCGATTAATACAACTAAAATTAGATGCATCTGGTAATTACCTAAGCAAACATACCAAGACTAACACAAGAACAGTAACTGTACTTGTCTGTAATTCCTACGCACGAAGGGGGCTGACCATTGTGTGGATGTTTTAGCAATGACTCGGACTTTAATACCAGTGCCACTTGAAGGTGGTCTTATAAGGGCCAATATTTATGGCGAGGGGAAGATCGGGGATTTAAGTCATGTGTAGTAGGGGAAAGGCCCAGAGAGAGAGAGAGAGAGAGAGAGAGAGAGAGAGAGAGAGAGAGAGAGAGAGAGAGAGAGAGAGAGAGAGAGAGAGCATGCAATATGTATAGCTTTTAAGGGAAAGGGGACAAGGATTAAAGAAGACGAACTCAACAGATCTGAACCTTTTCTGCGTGTAAATAGAGTAAAAAATTAAAGGAAAAGGACGCTTAGTGATCTAACAAAACTGTCCTAAATTTACACTGATCGGCAGACTAAGCCTAATAGTTCAATTATTACGGAAAAAAAAAGCAGATCAAGAACTGGAAGTCGTTCTCATTCACAGAAGTAACTCTATGATACAATAATGTGAATTCGAGAACTTGTTTTCTGAGTACGAGAACTAAGAAAAAACAATATTTCAAGGTAATTTGAGAACCATCTGTAAATATAAGAGAGAGAGAGAGAGAGAGAGAGAGAGAGAGAGAGAGAGAGCACTGGGCCCTTGCGTACGTGGTATTTTTTCACTGTATCCAACTCTCTTTTCAACTTATCTGTGACTCAAAACACAGGAATGACCA
This sequence comes from Macrobrachium rosenbergii, assembly GCF_040412425.1. NCBI lineage: Eukaryota > Metazoa > Arthropoda > Malacostraca > Decapoda > Palaemonidae > Macrobrachium > Macrobrachium rosenbergii. The sequence continues at coordinate 13,918,703 of NC_089750.1, read as the reverse complement.
CACACTCACTGCTTAGGCCACAGAAAAACACTATTTTTCAAGGAAACGCGCCTAGACCGTTCCCTTCCTCACCCGGTCAGCAGGATCAAGAGCGGGTTTAGTCAGCTGAGCCGTGAACGATACCTCCGCATCACAAGTAAGAGAGAGAGAGAGAGAGAGAGAGAGAGAGAGAGAGAGAGAGAGAGAGAGAGAGAGAGAGAGAGCTTAATCTTTCAATGTTATCACAAAAGCATAACGTACATTTAAAAAATGTACTTCGCCTCCGTGAGAAAACTGAAATATGGGAAAACAACATAAACCTTCAATAAATCATTGCGGTTGGAAAAAGGACGAGTGTGGTCTCTCGTGACTTTTCCCAATAACTGCATAAAAACCAACAAACGAACTAGCATAAAAGGCGAGGGAACAAAAACAACAAATTCTCTCAAACGACGATGAAGGTGGGATTTGAACTTTTGAAATTTCTTTGATGTCTTTTGAATTCTCTGGAATCTTGTTATTCTTCAAGACGTCTCCTATCGGTCAGATGATGTCAATAGAGAGAGAAAGAAAAATGTGACTGACAACAGGAATATAAAATATCACTTTTGGTTTCCGTTTTTTGGTAAAAGATTGCTAAAGTGCGCATTAATTACAAAAAACCGAAAAAATGCCAGCGACACCAGCAACGTACTACCACTACTATCAATAATATTATTAGTGGTAATTTTAATAATATTACATTACCGAACAAGCATTACAAAACGAAACTCAGCCAACGAAACTACTGCTTTATATCACTACTACTACTACTACTACTACTACTACTACTACTACTACTACTATCATATACAGAGATAATAATATAGTAAATGAACATACGAGCAACAAGAACAAAGGTACAATGAAAAAAAACTGCAAATGTACAGACGAAAACGTCCTAAATCGGAGCCTAATTTGTCCCAGAAATAAAACAGGTGAAGCTAAAACAATATCCAAGTCCAATGCTTCTCCCATTATCATATCGCACCAGTTATTTTATAACCAGCTTGCGACGGTATTCCAGAGAGCATGCGGCCTCATTAACTGGAACTCCTTCCGAAATGAATGCCTCTATTAGAATTCCCGAGCTGCAGATTACCACGTTAATAGTGTTAATAACTTGCGACCTT
>NC_089750.1:13892552-13912552 GCF_040412425.1 Macrobrachium rosenbergii | reverse complement strand
TTTTCATCACGCCCACGTATGAATAACTGCTATTAATCTATTTTTAGAGCTGTTTCACTCAATTATTTTTTAATGATTCTTGTGCTATTCCAGATCAGTATCTTTATATTTTGACCTGGGGTTAGTAACTGTCAATATTTCTCAAAGAAACGTGGATCCTTTTCCAAGAAAAAAAATTTTTTTTTTGGCAAGTTATCCGAACCCATTCATCTCATTCCGTGTATTTTTAGCATGGAACGAAGTCAGCAGCTGTCTTTATTTGTTCGGAATAAAGCCTCATCCTGGATGCTGCTTCTCTTTAATTTCACGATGGAGCAACTCTAGAAATGGGTCAGGGAATAATGACATAAATCTCAAAATCTGTCTTACGTCTTTGGGTACAGATTAAAAAAATAAATAAATAAATAGAAAAATAAATAAAACACACATACACACACACAGACGAGACTAACATAATCAAAATTATCTTTATCTCTCACTCTTTCGAGATGACGGACAGTTAATGAAGAGAAAAATATAAAAATAGGGTAAATAATTTATAACACAGACCAAGGGACATACTTTACACACTGCACTCATATAAATACACGGAACCTGACATCTATGAATAATGCTCCAAAAATGCAAAACAGTGTTCAAACATTTATGGTAATATGTGTGTGTGTGCGTGTGTGTGATAAGTTTGCAAATCACACAGACATAGCCTAAGCACTGACGGGTACTTGTAACCAATACTACGGTACAAAGAATGAAGGAGACGACAAATTATGGTAATTAGAGATGCATGGAGAGAGAGAGAGAGAGAGAGAGAGAGAGAGAGAGAGAGAGAGAGAGAGAGAGAGAATTTACTAATAATCCACACAATGCTTCACAGACCTGGGTACCTAAAAGTAGCTTCATGATGAATGACAACGAGGACAATGGGATGATGATAACATCAGTTATGTAGGCCAAAGGTGGCTACACACCTGACAGGTACTTCAGGCAGGTAGGCAGAGGTCTAAACAGTGAAGGGAAGAGCAGCGTTGATGGAGATCTGCGGTGAGGCAGCCTGAACAACGAACCCTCAATCTGAAACATGACCCAAAGCGTAATCCGAGAGATGATCTTTTTTTCTTCTCTTTCTTTCACTTTCCTTCTCCGTTTTTCAGCCAAGACAAAGCTTGATCTTTAGTCGATATCTTACCAATGCCGCTTGAATTTCTGCTTCAAGCAATGCAGGAGTAATCAACACTGCTTTAAAATGAAAGATGGATTCTCATGCAGGACACTCATAACCGGATTTCAATTACAGTGATAACACGCACTATACCACTAAGACTAAACAATGATTATCCTTCATAGTTGGCGAGTTTCTTTTTCAAATGTGATTAATGGAGATTATATACTATATATCTATATATATATATATATTATATATATAAATATTTATATTATATATACAAGCATATATATATATATATATGTGTATATATATATATATATATATATATATATATATATATATATATATAGAGAGAGAGAGAGAGAGAGAGAGAGAGAGAGAGAGAGAGAGAGAGAGAGAGAGAGACCAAAAACGACTGGATCGCCCACGTTAAGATTACGGAAGGCAAGTTGACCTCTTAGGGTGAAAACAAACCATCTTCCAAATCCAGCAATGACATTTCGAAGGCTCATGTGGCAGCATCGCATCGGCGTGACAAGTGGTAGCAGACGTCGGATTCTGAACATCGGCAACGGAAGAGCCGGTCGCAAATGATGCAATCTTATCATTCAACCATTTTTAACTCTGTCAAGGACGGTAAGTTTTATACTGGTCTGTCTGGCTCTTTTCCTCGTTGTATGATTAAGTGAAACCTCATAATAAGATATTTACGGATACTTACCTACATTCACAATTTAAATAAATGATAAAGAATATTTCATTTAACCATACTGTATTCTGTTTGCATTTAGTCGCAGATTACTTACGTAAATAACACAAAAACAAAAAATGCAAAATAACCCACATTCAAGGCAAAAATGAGTAAAGTCAGAGATTGCAGGCTTCTACACGTAGAATGCCGTATGTAAAAAGAGAAAAAAGTGAAGAAAATAACAAGTAAACAACATCAAAGATAAATCAACGCGAACATATGCACCAATAGAAATTATATAATGTTCGATAACGGCGTAAGTAAAACACTTTTGATTTTTAAATTGAAAATAAACCAGATTACGACAGTAAAGCACTGGCATGTATAGAGTGGGCTGAAATGAAGCGCAGACGTCCAACTGAATACATGAATTCAAGGAAGAGGTTTACAACGATCGCAGTGAATTCCTAAATTCAAAAATCGGCTGGCGGAGGAAAATTAAAAAGGCAGGAACATTCCGAATTGAGGTTTTCTGAAGCACCACTTGGCAAATGCAGACGCACGCAGTTCCTGGTACCAATAAGTTTTGCACCTGATTTCTTCTTTTTTTTTCACTTCTTTATTAAACATCAGATCCACGAATGCATATTTGCTCGCGGGGGAACTGCCGAAGGTAAACAAATCAGCCACATTGAAATGACAGTAACGCACTTGAAATTCGACTGGCTAATTTGCTGTGAAGGTCTTCAATTTTTGGCCCGCGCAGCAGAATGTATTTGGCAGGAGCCATACATTAAAGACTTGGCCCTAAACTCTCACAGAAAAATAAAACTGTCTTGCAAAGGGTTTCATACCTTTTTTTGTAATTTTGGAGAAACAAATGAGATGGCCTACTCTTGAAACGAAATTATACGTTGCATCAAATCTTCCACAAATGGCATAGAATTAATGTTGATGAATCATCCTAGTTATATATTTATAAAGAGAGAGAGAGAGAGAGAGAGAGAGAGAGAGAGAGAGAGAGAGAGAGAGAGAGATATTAACAATTAGAAAATTAACAATATCCTCTCAGGACGTACCTACAATAAGCAAACATAATGGAAACTTTGGCTTCATCATGAAAACCCGATTTAGAAGCAAAGAATAAAAATGTCATTAAAATAAAAAAAAAATGTCCTAATTGCACAAGTTTCCGGCATAAAAACAAAAATCTCCATAAAGCTCGCAGATGTAACGCGAAATTCTATTATGAAAAGTTACGCCTGGCAATTTAAACGGTGAATATTTTGCTTGCACAGAGAGAGAGAGAGAGAGAGAGAGAGAGAGAGAGAGAGAGAGAGAGAGAGAGAGAGAGAGAGAGAGATCCTAACAAGAACATCTAGCTGACTCCAAATAAAAATATGCATTGATGCATTATATCCAAATACACGAATATACATACAAAAACATTTGTACGCATTATATATATATATATATATATATATATATATATATATATATATATATATATACATATACATACATATGTATATGTATTATATATATATAATAGATAATTCATACGTCAATCTACGTAATATATTTATATATATCTTTTGGAAGAAACTAAAGCATGTAAAAAAACTGGAATTCTAGTAGAAATTAATGGACTATTGGTTAATATGTATACAAATGGAAGTCACTCTCAGCAACAGTTACGTGTGCACTGCTAATCAAAATTTTCCAGGATTAAAACTTTCATATGAATCAATACTAGTCTTGCTTAGGGATTAATACTAACCTAGCTGTTTATATAATTCAAAAACATTTTATATTTCTACAAACACCCATGTTTCTCACGTTAACTTTCCGAACTTCAATAAAAGTTTCTTATTTTCTGTCATCAGAGAGAGAGAGAGAGAGAGAGAGAGAGAGAGAGAGAGAGAGAGAGAGAGAGAGAGAGAATTAAATGACATTTGTGAAAATTATAACAGGAAGAAAATAAAACACCACATGAAAAATATGACAACACTCACGGATTACAAAAACCTTTTCCCATCACAAACAAGCCACGGCTTCCAATTACCCGGCAGACATGAAAAAAAAGGGCACACGTTTACCAGAGCCCATTTTTAACCAATCTTCCGCCGACATGAAATTTGCGTGCTATTTCTTATACAAACAAAAAAGGGACGAGGCGTCTTTCCGCCGACCCTCTTGCGCATTATTTCTTTCCAACTGATCGTTCGTGAAATGCAAGATCACAAAACACAAGGCCGAAATTGCATGATTCGACATTATTATCCTCAGGAAGACTGTGACATCTCGTCAGAGAAAATGAAAATAACCCCAAGGGCGTAACGGCACCAAAGCACGCCAATAACATAATCTTGTCAAGTGTAAAAACTGGGCAGCAGTTCTTCCTCTAGTTTTCATCATAAATCATTATTGAGGTTTATTCTTTTGGCCAGTTCTCTATTAGTATTTACAGTGATTTACTCCATTTAATTTCTCAGGCATCTTACCCAAATGCAATGAAGCACAATCTATACATGGGATTTGTATGGGTTTTAAGAAGATTTTAAGAACAACATTACCAATCTGCTGAGTACAATTTCTTAATATATGTTGTTTAGCATTCTTATATGTAGCAATTACATTTACACTGAATATTTTCAACAATCTCGTGGACTCAAAGCCGGTAAAATAAGGAAAACAAAGGTGTCTTTATGCAATTCCGTCTGCCAGTCACTGCAACTATAAAATATTTCCACAAATTTATTGTTGCAAGTCTCCAAAATATGAGCTGGGTAACGAAAGTCCCTACCTATTTCATATAACGCTTCAATTCCTGTAGTATATACAAATATACATGTATATTTGTATATAAATTTATGAAGCCACCTTCTATTGGAGAAAACTTTCGCTGGCAAAGGATATAATACAATATATATATATATATTATATATATATATATATATATATATATATATATATATATACATATATATGTATATATATAAACAAATTATGTATAAAATCTATATATATATATATATAAACATACATACACAAACACAGACATAATTTATATATACATACACACACGTACATACTGTGTGGGGTGTGTTTTGAGAGAGGAAGAGGACATGTCTCAGAAGATAAAAACAATCTCTGAAATAATGAGATCTCATTAGTGCCTCCTATAAGTAATATGAGGAGAACCCAGCCTCTTCGAGTATTTTCTTTTCGTCCACATCTATCTTTACAATATCTAAAGTTCCATATTTGTGATCGCAAGCTATATATAGAAATAAATATTAATATAGACGAAATGGTTGTTTTTTAAGAACGCCTTTCCGTTTAGGAAGATCTAGAAAGAGTTAGCTAGCTGGAGTGCAAGAGCACTCGAGTCCTAGTAGGAGAGGTGAATGGCGCAATGTGCGTAGGAGGTTGTGTACTGCTGATGGTCCTTCTGCGTGAACGTCTGAAGCAGTCAGTATTAGGTTTTTGCACAGTAAGTTCAGCAAAAATCAGCAATTAAAAGAAGGGTCTGGTAGTGACAACCCTGTTAAATGGAACAAAAAACCAAAGCGTGCGACGGTGCTGATCATGCAGCGCTCAGCTCATGCATACTAGGTCCTTGGATCACTCCCTATTTACAACCTACCAACTCAGCAAGTTGTAACTGGGTACCAGTGTCTGCTGAGACCGATGAAAAAGGGCATGGGCTGGCAACTTCATCCTCAAAAACTTTCTGGGAAGGCAGAAGGTTATACATTTTTATGGCCATCCCATTCCAAAAACGAAAGGGGAGTACCGTCATTTTATGCATACATACATTAATATATATATATATATATATATATATATATATATATATATATATATATATATATATATGTGTGTGTGTGTGTGTGTGTGTGTGTATTATATAATATGCACACACACACACACACACACATATATATATATATATATATATATATATATATATATATATATATATATATATATATATATATATATATATATATATAAATGTACAGTATATATATATATATATATATATATATATATATATATATATATTTACATTATAAATAAATAAATATACATGTGTATGTATAATACACACACACACACACATATATATATATATATATACATATACACATACATATACAGATCATATTTTAAACTCGCTCTAAGACTCCGGCAAGCAGAACTTACTTATTTTCGGTATTCCAATTTCAGACCATCCCCGACCTTCCGTTCCATCCCTCCCTTTATTTCCAATCTTACACAATCCTTATTACGAGACAAAATTCCCGACGGACTCAAAACTCGTCTTCCCCTTTGTTTCGATACTCGCTGGGATTCAATTTTTGACGGAAAAAACAGATCGCAGTGAACTGTTATTACGAAAGTGTCTTCAACGTTCTCGCGCCTTCCTTTGGGAAACGAACCAGCGCATCAACAAATGACAATATTCTCCAAGGCGCGAGATGGAAAATCTTAATTCCGTGTATCTGAATTATTTTCGTCTCGAAGTTGAATTTATTCCAGATACGCCGAGCTTCCGATTTGTTATGCAGAAACTTGGATCAAATTTGATTTTTACTCTCCTCTTTTATGGATTCGACTTCGGAATTCAACATCAGTTTCTGCAATACTGCTACTATTTCTAATAGCAAGAAGACGTAGACGACGACGGAGAACGTTACTATCGATAAATATAAACCAAAATAATCTATTTTAGGCAAAATCAATTCAACCACAGACTAAATTTTAGCTGACATATAGAGTATCTATGTCGACCAATTTCTTCCCGATTAATGATCTGAACACTGAAACACAAGCATAGGAAAAACTTCAAAATGGTCTTTGTACTTTGTATTACTACTTTCTTGTTAATGTGCGGCCAAAAGTAATAAAATAATACCTTGTAACTATAAAAATATCAAAATAAAATATTATTTTACATCTTGAATTATTATAATCTCCTTCGAAGGCACACAAACTCTAATTCCAATAGATTAACTGCTCACCATTCCTTACCCCCAAGTCAGGCCATTTATCATACGAAACATTTGTTCCTCCCTCAAATGCCGCCCCCCCCCCCACACAAAAAAAAATCATAAGAAACCTAGTCTTAATATTTTGAAGATCCATCAATGAACATGACTACACTTATTTATCTTTTATTTTAAAGACAAATACAAGGCTATAAAACCGCCCAAAACAGCCAGGCCTTCACGCCGATAAAAAAAGGAAACCCTTGCAGCAAATAAAAGGTAAAGATAGAATGAGACTGGTCAAACTGATTTTGTTATAAACATAGTTTCCTGGAATTATTTATAAACATAGGTTCCTGGACCTGGACACTTACAGTCTCTCAGTTTACTGAGAAAATCATTAAAGAAACAAATATTACATATCCGTAACCATTACTAATATATATCGGTACAAGAAAAGTTCATAAATGAAAATTGTGTGGTCACAAGACAAGCTCTTGAGTCCGCCCCAATCTCTTTTCCCACACTGAGCTTGAATTGCCTCTCGCTCCCTTACTCACATCTAAACTTGAGAATCAATCTCCCGTCTTGATGAGAAAACGGTTTCTATTCTTTCCCTCTCAATCTCAGTTTAAATTGAAGAAAAACTTACGTAAGATGAATGAGCCCTTACAATAATGCAGCAGCGGAACAACAACGAAACGCGCCAAGGTTTTAGTCTAGAATTATTCAATTTACTACCCAATCACAAACAGAGAAGACGAGGTCATCCCAAGAAAAAAGGAATTCAGAAAAAAAAGAAAATCACAGGAGCCGCCTAGGTCGGCTGCCGATATGTCTTCAGGGATCGGAGGTCTTTCGCAACCTATTCCCTTACAAAGAAAAATGGTTTTTAATCTCAATACTACGACGAAAGAGGAGGTGCAGGAGGGGAGGCAGAGGAAGATGTGGGAAAGAAAAAGCGGAGAAACAGGCGGCAAAGAGAGAGAGAGAGAGAGAGAGAGAGAGAGAGAGAGAGAGAGAAACTTTCTCTCTTTCCCGTGTCCTTCATAACAAAGTATATGTAGGGGAAAGACGAATCACTAAGAAATGTTAGGTAATTAAAAATTTTGTATTGATGAACTTTTACCTCCTACACTCAATCAAGCAGCCTCTTCATCACAGTCAATTACGATTCACGGGATTTGAAACCTCCAAGCCAGAACAAGAACGATAACAATAATTAAGTTTTTTTTATTTTTTTTATTCAAAATAGCAAAGATTTTAAAATTCAAAACACTCATTTACTGGACAGAAATTTGAAACATTAAAAATGAGGCATAATTATGTCGCTTGAAGTCCGGAATATTTTAATAACCACCGTCGCTGACCATCATTTCAGATTCTCACAGTTTTATAAATTGCTGCGAGTGACATCAACCTTCCGAATAATGAATTAAAACGTAAAAAGTATTAACCTTTCGAATAATGAATTCAAAAGTAAAAAGTATTAAAATGAAAACAAGTTTTCATAATACAATTCATACATAACTTTAACTAGCATTTTATGTCTCAGATTAAAACAGTTCCAGATATTGCATCGCTGCCTAAGTTAACATATGAACGTTGCCAAATAAACAATGAACGAACCCGCATCGACCGTTAAAAAGAATTGCAAACTATACACCCATTTTACAGGACCCTATTAAAAAACCAAATCTTCACTTACAATGGTTTGAGCTATAACAGTATTTGGATTGTGTATATACAAAATACGAGAGTACAATGTATTCACCTCTTGTTATGAATACCATATACAGAAACGAATACATGAATAAATGAAAAAGAAAAAACATTCAGTTTTGTTGTGCCAGGCTTGATTCAACCCTGACGTTCAACCATTTAAGGATATTAATGGTTATTGGATATACTGTTTTATGGCCAACAGATAGTGAGTACAGTAAAAGATACAAAAAGAATATACATATTTCTAGTTTACTTGTTTTAAATCTCCCCATAAATTTGGAAACGGAATTCGTTTAGAATGGGTTTATTTCATTTCTGTCTACCTGCTTCTATGAATATGTATTATCTGCTTGCTTATACAATAACGGGTTTGAGCTGCGTAGGTTATTATTATTATTATTATTATTATTATTATTATTATTATTATTATTATTATTATTATTATTATTACTTTATTGTTGTTAAAAAAGCCAAACAGCTACTCTAGTTGGAATAACAATTTTACAAGCCCAAGGAACCTAAATAAAGAAAGCATCCCAGTACGAAAAACAAGTAAAACGAAATTACAAGGGAAAAAAAAAATACATTGTTCATAAGAAGTAAGACTCATTTCAGGCTGCTCAACAAAAGAAACATTTGCATTACGTGTGAATTTCTGATTTTCCAACAACTACGTAAAGAGGATGACCATCCAGTAATTTCCTCACACTAGCCATAAAGTTTCAAGAAAACTATGCAGTTCTGAACCTCACAGGGAAAAAAAGGCAAGGGTGTTAGAATTAACTTCATAACTAGTAGTATGTGGTGGACGGTACAGTCTGGGAAGATATGAAAGGAAAGGATGACAAGAATTATATAAAAAAATATACAGCAAATTATACAGTAAAAAAATCATACAGTAAACTAAGTGCATGATGGCTCCAAAGACTAAAATTAAAATTGAGATCTGAGATAAGAAACTTGACAGAACTCAAGTTTTCGTCCAAAGATTAACGATCACATTCAGCTACTGAAGACAGAACAAGGCAAAACAGTACTTCAAAATAGCACAATAAAAGAATAGGAGCATTTCCTCAAGACCACAATGTCTCCAAAAAATTCATGTTTTCTCGTTATGTCGATTTAGTTTTTCCACAGAAGATGGGATATGTTTCCCAAAGTGAGTCTGAAATTAAAAATTAAACCTAGAAGTGTATTGTATTCCATGTGGTCAAAAGAAACTACCAATGAAAATATCGGGCCACGAATGTATGTAAGAAGTACTATGAAGGTTATAAATGCAATCCAATTATTTGCACTTAACTGAATGGACAAAAAAAAAAAAAAAAAAAAAAAAATCAGCTAATTGCCTGTACACCCTTTAACAGCTGAACTTCGGGCACAGCATCTCTGGCGAAAATACTCACAGCAAGACTTAGCAGGCGCAAACACAGACTGTTGGAAATACATGGTAAGGTCATTCATAAGTACAATTTGGAAAGAGAAAATGGTGAGGGGGGGAAAAATTTGTCACAACAGAGGCAAGTTCCTTTCCCTACTTCCCTGCACTAAAAGTGTGAGCGAACCCAACTATCTCGTATTGAAATTCCTTAATGTTTTTGGTCGCTCAAATTGGTTTCGCAGTAGCTAAGAAATGCTGCGATGTTCTCTCGAATCACCTACGACTCCATAATAAACCACGCCAAAATCATGACGAACAGTTCCTATTTACCTACAACATCGGACGACTTGTCAAGAATTGTCAAGAACTGCTACGCTTTCCCATGAACAACCATAGTTTTTTTATCATGTCAGACGACCTGCTACGAATGCAGGAGAGCAGGAAAAAACAGAAAGCTATCTAAGTGGGTTATGCATGGTGTTGGTGAGTGTGTATGACGGTAAGAATTAATAGGGGATAAGGTGGAAAATATAAACATAATATAGACTTGCTTAAGATGAATGAAAAAATATATATAGCAGCAAGTTCGAAAATATGACTTTATTACTGCTGAGAATTGCGTATCAACACATATATATACGCACACGCACACAAAGAGAGAGAGAGAGAGAGAGAGAGAGAGAGAGAGAGAGAGAGAGAGAGAGAGAGAGAGAGAGAGAGAGAGACGGGAAATGTGGGTAGAGGAAATACCACTGTGGTGGGATATTAAGGTTTAGTCAAGAAAAATGGAGATTAAGTATCACTGAACGTGCAACTGAATGACAGAGGACAAGATTGTGCCCAGGGTCACAGGAGGGATAAGGTCGTTAAGAAGAAAATAAGAGAGCGATAAGAACAGTTTTAAAAATAGAGGGGTTTCAAAAATAGAAGGTGAGGAAGAAATTTAGCGCTACTGGGAAGTTGCCCTACAGGAAAGTTAACATAGCGAGAAAGGTTAACGAACAAAACGTGTTGGGTTATATAGACTGGACTGGTGTAAAAGTGGTGCAAAAGCACGAGAAGTAAGGGACAAACCAACAGCTATAGATGTAAAATTGTAGGATAAACAAAGTGTCACGATTAGAGTGTAATGCAGAACGGAGTGCAGAAAATATATTACAAGAATTTGAAAATATCTGCAAGAACAGAAAGTTCAGAAATAATGTGATTAATACTGGATCTAGACGCATTCCGTAAAAATCACACACTCTGTTGACCTAATCAGTAAACTATGTACCTGGTAGCAACTGGGGGAAGAGGGGCACGGAAGTAGCAACTTCACCCATTTGAGTTCCGGAAGGCTAATGCCTTTTGGCACCACCCCTTCTAAGAGGGAAAAAATATGAAAAAATGTGTACACACACACACACACACACGCACACATATATATATATATATATATATATATATATATATATATATATATATATATATATATATATATATATATATACACAAAAAAAAACTTGAACATAAATGTGCAAATCAATATATGCAACTGTTTAGTTATTGCTATCTGGCTTTTAATGGTTCCAGATTTTGAAGCACAACACTACATTTGTAATGGCTAATTTAAGGCGCCATACGATTATTTGAACAATGTATGAGAACCACAGGTTACCTCGGTTCAGACTGTACACGATCGAACTTATTTCTCCAAAGGAAACTTGCAAGATCAACAAGACTAAGCTGCATTGAACTGCATATCATGCTTCTATGCCTGAAGGCATGAAGTCAAGTGTGTGTGTGTGTGTGTGTGTGTGTGTGTGTGTGTGTGTGGTGAGAAAAAGTGTGTTTGTTAAAAAGAACATACGGACGTAGGTTCTTAAAACCTTCAACAGTAATATCCATTACCTTTCAAAGTTGTGTAAGTTTTATTACATATCTTTAAAAAAGTAAAAAAAAAAACCTACAGGCATATTAAGGTGGTAACACTTGACTCTAAAAGCCTAAACAAGATCTCTCACATCCGCCACTCGTATATTCTGACAAATAAAAAAAATTTCATTATAAGTTTTCACAGGTTAAAGCAACGTTCATTAAATCAAGAAGAGAGTTTCTTAATTAGTTCTAGAGTTCTGCCGCTCTTCGCATAAGAAAATCGTTCTAAAGTGCTCCAGGAAGCGTTTAATCCCTAACAAAACATGCTTCATCTTTAAACGATCTAATTAGAATGTGAAACGTTCGTTCAAGCCATAGAGTTTCAGGGGATTGTAAAATATCTTGATACACATGTCGAACGTTTAAAGTGTTTACGTGTCATCAGCTCGAAGAGCAGAAGCAGCCTAGTTCTTACGACAAATTCATATCATTCATACTGGTATTCCCTAATGTGCTCAGTAGTCTGTCAGGATTCTACATATCTTAAATCCTAAAGACAAAATAAACCAACACGGACAACTTCAGAAGTCTCCATTTGTTCAGACAATATACAAATCTTCCCTTACCACAGCAGCACCACATTTTGATACACCAGAGAAAACACAACAAACTGTTATGCAAGATACATTAATAGATACAATCTACCATAAAAGAGAAAAACTTAATCTCTCTCTCTCTCTCTCTCTCTCTCTCTCTCTCTCTCTCTCTCTCTCTCGTTTCAAAAACTAAATTTTCGATTTAACTTTAACTCAGTGTATTTGCATGGACCACCGTTTTGAGCAAATTTCCTTACTGGTAACAGAACAATGATAACATATCAGATTAGACAAGGGGAAAGAACAAAAACAAATCTCTTTTTCCGCAACTTTCTTGTGAGCAGGGCTTCGCTACCGAAATTCTCAGAAAATGTAAAATGTATGGAAGGCCAGTAGCAAGGAATTAAATCCTTATGAAATTCTGAGTGAGGTCCGGAATCAATCAGAGAGAGAGAGAGAGAGAGAGAGAGAGAGAGAGAGAGAGAGAGAGAGAGAGATCATAAATGATAAGAGGGAGGGAGGCAGAAAAGATCATTGTCTGAACCATTTAGAGAAAAAAAATTAAATATCTTTAATATATACTTGGAAAAACAAAGGAGAAGGCGTCTTACCAGAATTAAATACAACGCACACACAAACACTCACACGCACACACACACTCACACGCACAAGCGCACACATTCACACATATAGGCAATACGAGTATATGTGTGTGTGAGTGTGTGTATGTGTGTGTTGTCTTTTTTTTTCGCGTATATTTACATTTTTACATGTAACACAACTATTTAAAGGATTTTCTAAACAGAATTTCCATTCTAAGGAAACTACGAATGGATATGCTTTCTTATGTTATACTGTTTAGAGTGAACCTCTTCTATAAATAGCTGCATCTGCTGGAGGCGTTCTGGAACTCTCATTATCTATTGTGTTTTCGAGCCTTGTCAACTCTAGTCTCTCTCTCACAGCAATCGCGTGAGCGCATGCGTGTTGGTGTGCGTGTACATTTACAGTAACCCCCGTTTACGCCATATCTCCCACTCCCATCCAATTATCGCCTAATATAAGCAGACAGGGGGACCATCTACAGGTGAACTTAGGAGGCGATTCATTTACCTGTCCTGCATTAACCTGTCAGCGGAGTAAACTCGTTTTACTTTTCTGAAATCTCTGTAATTAAGGTCTTTTTGATATCGATTCAACCTTTAACACAGGTAACTGCGGTTTCTTCTCTTTAATATCCCTTTGGAGCCGGAGAATATTACCGAGGTTTATCGGTTAGGAAGCAATTTAATACTGGAGAAAAGTAGGAGAGAGAATTATAGTTTATATTTCAGTGAAATACAAACTATAAAACGGAATACGCTCAAAACGAAATAGCCTAAAAATATCGTTTTATTTAGGTACTTTTCTTTTCCCCTTATTTTTCTGAGGATGTAAAAAAAACTTTGCTAATTAATGCGTTACTTTTCAAATGATGTTTCTGGCAAAACGCTTAGTTTCAAATTAATGGTATACAAGAAAATAAATCAATTTATAAATAAACAACCAAAGAATATTTTTCTCTCCCACATCATTTTAATTAAACTAAGCCTTCTCCAGGAATATAAACAACTGGAGTAAAATGGTCTCTCTTAAACCACAATTGTAAGAGGGTTTTAGTTATGGTATCTTGACTGCCTAAGGAGGGTGAGGGTGAGAGTGAGAGTGAGAGTGAGTTTCCTAAGAGAGTAAGACTAATAAATACAAACATCTCTTTTTGTTCTACACATTACCACGGTCTATATCGGTCTTGCTATTGTCGCACCTTAAATGAATGTCATTAACAACATAAGAATTGACCTATGGCTAAAAATGTACAGCTTTCCCTATACATTAGTAATGAATTCTAAGTAAACACACAAAATACAAAATGCCGAGATATTTATTTCGGAATAATTTCTGTTTTTTCAACAAAGTGATTAACTTTACAACAAAGGCCCTATTTCACCTTTTCCATTAAGTTAACAATGACTTGTTCTCTTATTATTTCTACAGTTTTTGTTAATGCTACGGCCAACAGGATGAGCAAGACTATGGTATTATGTGGGCCAGGCTCGTGGAAAACAAGATGGGGAGGGGGTAAAAAAATGGGACTTTTCCACGAGAAAGCGACAAACTTGCCACCTGGTAGACGAAAAGTTATAAAAGTCAAGGGATACTGATGCAGCTGAACTTCAAAGCTTCACAATGGAGAGAAGAAACAGACATCGAGCAGTATCTTGTGAGAAATCAGACTTTTAAGTCAGACATTAGCCGCATTCCCAAACAGAATATCTTTGCGGCGGGTACAATGATGGCGGTACTAGCCTCCGGGCGTTGAATCATCATTAAATTTATAATTAAAATCTTAACGTGTCCCCTGAAAATGAATTATGGAAATGGAGGACGGCTGTGCTATAAAACACGAATTTACTATGACAAATAGAAACGTGCAGTAATTGGTAATCTATGAGCTAATTAGTTCCAAAACTCGATATACAATACTATTATACTGAAAGGTAAGCAGCTTACAAAATACAAAACAGTATACGTAATTAACCAAATATGAAAAAAAAGACACTTACTAATACAAAATCCTCACGTTAACAAGCTGCCTGGTGATGCTGGTAATAATTTATTGATCTACTCTCAAACAAGTGGCGGTTCACTGAATCTGAAAAGGGATATACAAAGTCACAGAATAAAAAAAAAATCTCGGCGCTTAACATTATTTCCTCCGTCACTGGATAGAAAACGTTTCTTTTCGAATGTAAATGGTTTTTCTACATCAGGCGAAAAACAGTTTTCCTTTATTCTGCTGCGGACGAATAATCGTTTTCATACGCTCTGGGAATTACAGCGATTCATGGACATGAAAAAAAAAAAACTGCATTTGCCATCCGCAAACTGAATTATCTTCTATTATTTCCTTTAAATTCACACGCCTAGGTTAAAGCACCAAATTTTTCATGTTGTCAAAGAAAAAAAAAATTACTATTTCCTTTCAATTTCCTCGTTGTGGTCGAGCAATTGCTTAATGGTTAACTTGAAAAAATTTTGGACTAACGTTGTTGGATTTCCAGTTTACACTGGGAACTAATATTTTCTAGGTTTATTTATTTCCATTACCCAAGCGTTCTTTGTTCAAAAAGCACCCTTTTTTCCAAAATCACCTCAAATCTTGACATAGTACATCTACACTTTCGTCAGAAAAATTCTGGCGAAAGAAAGCGACGTTTCTGAACAAAACAACAGAAATTACAAGAGAATATCAATGTACGTGGATAAAAAAAAAGGACATAATACAGTCCGAACTATAAACTGACCCAGAGAAATGACTGGTTGCTCAACCTTCTGCTATAGCGTTCATTTCTTTGCAAAGGTAAGATACCTGACGACAACACAGGTTGTAACATGAGACAGCTGGCCACGCCATTCTTCAACAATGGCGAGCTAGCGAACGAGTGCGCAAACACAGAGAGAGAGAGAGAGAGACAGATAGACAGACAGAGACAGAGACTGTCATCCTTAACATGACTAATAGCACAATTTTACTTGCTTCACCTAAACCACACGAAGAAAAGAACAAAACCCTTGCATCTCCTCCCCCTCCCCGTCCTCCTCCTCCTCCTCCTCGAAGGTTAAACCTAATCGGACTGGAAAGATTTCTTTCCCGAAAAGTTTCAACATCGACTTGAGATGTGGACTCAGCGGCTCGGAAGAGAATGTTTGGCAACTTTGTAAGTTAATTACCGTCAATTATACTACAAAATTTCCCTCATTATCAGATCGAAGTTCTACGGAACTGCCAAGAGCCCTAAAAATAGAACGAATTACAGGAGTGAAATTAAAGATTTATATTACTGGATAATGTAACATTAATAACAAGTTCCAGTGGATAAAATGCAATGCACTGAATTTTTGTTATCTCAATTTGTTGTGCTGATTTCTTGACAGAAAATCTCAATTTTTTGTGCTGATTTCTTGACAGAAATTAAGTTATTCTGAAGAGATGGAAAAGAAAATTGAAAGGTAAAGAACAGACCACAATTTCTTGGTAAGATAAAGGGATCACAGAAACAGAATGGCGACAAATCCTTTAAGAATTCATGGAACAGAGAGAGAGAGAGAGAGAGAGAGAGAGAGAGAGAGAGAGAGAGAGAGAGAGAGAGGATATAGTTGTACAATATGTGTCAAGATTAAAAATATGAAAATGGAGGAAGGAGAGGACAAAGACTGTCAAGTTATTTGAAGACTCAATAAAGGGGAGATAAAAGACAATGGAAGAAAGAAAGGAAAAGGGCGGATAAAACTGAGATACGTAGGGAAATAAAAAAAGATAAAAAAGATAAAGAACGCCATGGGGAGAGAGAAGAGACCCTTACATTCCACAGAAGAAAATCAAACTCTGTTCACAAAGTCCTTATATGCACCATTCAATGTATACTGCATGAACTTGTCGATCATTTCATTCTCATGAAGTGAAAATACAGGTTATTAATGCAAATATATGATTGAGAGAGAGAGAGAGAGAGAGAGAGAGAGAGAGAGAGAGAGAGACACTGACTCTGGTATGATATGATTTCCAAGAAGGAAATAGATACTATCACGAGTTGTCGACCGTCTGTCTTTCTCTGTATACAATGACAGGACTCCGTAGAGATGGGGTGAGGGGTGGGGGGTTACCACTACAGTGTGCCTTGCATGGAACACTGCAGCTGGTGCTAAGGTTCTTCGTATGCCCCTTCGGCCCCAGCTGTAGTGCTTTCTGCCTATTACCTTTCATCCGTCCCCTCTGGCCTCTCCAACTTCATCATACATCGTCTTGTCACTTTGCATTTACGGACAATTCCCTCGGTGGTCTCCTTAAACAAATTTACATCAAAAGATTGATGGTGACAGATAAATTTATACACGAGACTAAAAATTAATTTTATTTTTGTTAAGAATTACCTTTCCCATCGCAATAATTCCAAAACCTTTCTCCTACGTATTAAACGGAAAAATCGCCAAACAATACCTGATCGAAAGAAGATGACTCGAAAAATTTCAAGAGCCATCGATGGTAATGATTGGAGGATTTCTTTTTTTTATTTTCAAATTGGGAGGTGGGTGAGAAGAGACTGGCCAAGTCATATACACCTACATCACCTTTCCACTCCAGTAACGAATATACATTGGTATTTATCTTTAGTTTTACCAAAATACTGTAACAAGAGAGTAACGACCGAATGAAGAAAATGGCTCCTTGACGAAAAACGGTGAAAGTTGTTTGTCAAGGGGCAATATACGGTACTATAACAAATAAGGAAGGTCTTATACCACCACATGTAAATAAAAAAAAAATCACATTTCGACTAGGAAGGCGTAAAATAATATATCCTTTTCAGATTATATTCCTTGCTGCGGTGGCAATAGCAGTAAAATACAATAACTTTAACCAGCAAAACTTGAAGAAACAAATTGGAACAAGAAGCAAATAAGGAGAAACAACAGAGACGAAAAATACGAAAACGATTTTGGTAAAGACTCTACCCATCTTACTATTTACTGTATTTGAATATATTTTTTTTCACCCAAGGCGGGGGAAGAAAAAACTTCCTCGAAAGACCATCCCCGTTTCAGAATTATAAATTTATTTCCGAGTTGAAAGTTCCTTCCTGCCAGTTTCTAGCATACCCATAAAAGTTTACATTTTAAAATATTTCTCCACTATATAATATGAATAATAACACATCTACATACAGAAAAATAAAAAACTCTTTACCTATGCTCAGCTCTTCTGCCAGAAATGTTTCCTTGTGTGTATGTGTATGTTTTTTTTTTTTTTTTTTTTTTTTGCCGCACCGTACAACCCTCCATTTCAGTACGAAGGTTTAAGTCCAAACTCTAGCTATAAGAAGACTATGTCTAGACGTTGGACAGATATTACAATCTGGACTCAGCTGATATCTTTGACTGTTATTTTTATTTTTTATAACTGCCTCTGCTTTTCTGAAAGCCTAAACTTGCGTAAGATGTAAATTATAAATGTTCATCAACATGTTAACGTTTCTATAAGCTATCATTATTATTGCTGTTTCCGTAGTTGTTCTCAATAGACAGATACCGATATTGATATCGAAGTACCGTGATAGCGATGATGAAAATATAATTATACTAAACAGAATTTTATGTGGATGAGAGAGAGAGAGAGAGAGAGAGAGAGAGAGAGAGAGAGAGAGAGAGAGAGAGAGAGAGAGAGAGAGAGAGAGAGAATTATTACAAAATTAAAGTCGCGATGTCGAGGTCGGCCATTCACGCGGATGAAAAGTAGGAAAGGCGAAATGCATTCGGATGAATATGCTAAAAAAAAAAAAAAAAAGGGACGAAGGGCGGATGAGATTCCATGGGAATATCCCAGCACAAAAGAGAAAAGCCAGTTAGAAGTGGCTGCGACGACAATGGCGATGATGAACAATTGTGCGAGAGAGAGAGAGAGAGAGAGAGAGAGAGAGAGAGAGAGAGAGAGAGAGAGAGAGAGAGAGAGAGAAGCATGACGACGCTAAGAGTGTAAATTCTTTCGACATGCATGAAATTCTGAATAATGGATCCGCCGTGACGAATGGAAACGCAACGCTATTCCATTAATGCGGAGGATATGTTTACATATTTAGTGGCAGAAGATGATCATCATAATAATACATACCAGACGTAATTTTAAATAAATACACCCGTAAAGTATCTCTGATACATTCTGAATTGATATGATTTATGAAAGTATGTTATGATGACCTGGCACTGGAACCTTCTGTTATTCAGTACCGCGATGAACTGGTTAGGGGATAAAGCTGTGATAAATTAATTACTAGTAATTTAGTATCTCTGACAGATGTAGCCACACAAGAATCAAGGGCAAAATCTGATAACAAAGACATAAAAGTCCCAAATTCTATAAATGGAAATAAGCAGACTGCGACCAGCATAATAACCGTCATCTTTTGGGAGCACTAGGCGTAATCTTAAAGAACCCCAGGAAACCTGGAGAGGATTGGATGTGAAAACCTCGATCCGGGTTGCTTCAGAAAGGTGTACTGCTGGATCCAGGAAGGATAATTAGGGGTGTTAGAAAACAGGGTAGTAAGGGTCAGATCCTCATGAGGCAGATAGTAGCCCGATTCCGGAGGTACCAGCATAACAGTCTTGTAGGGGAAAAAACAATATTACAATAAATGAACGTCTCGCTCCAAAATACATTTATTATTATTATTTTTTTTTTTTTGAAGATGAACCCTATTCACAAGGAACATGCCCGCAGGGGTCACTGACTTGAAGTTCGAGCTCCCAAAGAATAAGGTGTTCATTTGAAAGTAACAAAAGGTAACATAAAACACAGAAAGAAGAGATAAGTTATTAGAAAAGAAATATTAATTAACAACTGTTAACATGCCTAATAATTTCACCAACATACCTAATAATTTTACCAAGTAAAAAATTTACAACAGAATTGCATTTCTAAAGGTGTCTTAAATCTTAAGTTAAACAGCCGCTATGGCATTAAAGTATGAAATAAAAATCTCACACTCTT
>NC_089750.1:13860052-13887552 GCF_040412425.1 Macrobrachium rosenbergii | reverse complement strand
ATATATATATATATATATATATATATATATATTGATAGACTAAACTACATCATGTAACAGGTGCACCAGGAAAGTTCGTATTTCCAAACTGAAGTACATAATGTCACTTGTATAAAGTAACATGACTGTTTCAAGTATGATATCAATCTTCCTGAGTTGACCATAAAACTAATGTTCTTAAGCCGTGAGCTGTGCAACGTCTGGGTATTATGGCCCTCCTCATGCTAGGAGGTATCCTTACATTATTCGATTAGTTATCTGCTTTTTTTTTTTTAATTCATTAAAGCTTCGTGCATATAAGGTATACGCAGCTTATTTCTTTCCTCCTTTTTATTTGCAGTTTGGGTATTCTGATTTAATGAAACTTGTAATACTAGTTCATGAGCTTTTGGCCGGTTCGATACGATTACATGCAATAAACAACTACAATAATGACAATATATATATATATATATATATATATATATATATATATATATATATATATATATATATGTGTGTGTGTGTGTGTGTGTGTGTGTGTGTGTGTGTGTGTGTGTGTGTGTGTGTGTACATACATAATACTTAAATGCATATATGCGAATAAATAAAACAACCACAGATATCGGTATCGGTAAATAAGCCTTAAAAATCAGATGAATTTGAGGAATTACCTCTTCGAATATTTTTACGGCCCTTGCATTCTTTATTCTAAAGCATTCCTTTGTAGTGCTCTGCTTTCATTTGCGTTGGGGATACAATGGAGGTTTATTGCGAAATGTAATGTTCAATACTTTCATCTTTACGGTTATCCAATACTAATTATCATTAGCGTTACTCTTATGTTTATCATTAATATTCAGTACAATTCAAATAGGTCTGACAATACGAAAAACCAATGAGAGAGAGAGAGAGAGAGAGAGAGAGAGAGAGAGAGAGAGAGAGAGAGAGAGAGAAAGAGAGTCTTATATTTTGTTATGAATAAATCATAATGAGGAAGAAAAAATGGTTGGAGAAAAATAGCATGAGCGAACTGGCAGTTAAGCTTCTTGTTGAAGAGCAATTTAGAAACTTAAAGAACTTGCTAAAATACTTCAATCCACGTGCCCTACTTAGAGCACAGATTTCGCTAGGTAAAAAAAAAAAACAGAGAAAGAGCTTTAACGCAGATAAAAATCTGAGAGAGAGAGAGAGAGAGAGAGAGAGAGAGAGAGAGAGAGCCATGAATAGCTGCATTTGAAATTTCATCTCAATGTATTTAGCAATCTTAAGCAGATAATGTATAAAGCCGGTATTTTGTAATAATAATAATAACAGGAAAATCTTTACCTATTCCTAGAAATAATCATAAAAGAAATAAAAAAGTGTAATGAGCACAGACACACGTCTTCGTTGAAAACAGGAGAAAAATTAGAAAAAGGAGGAAATTGTCTCTTCTCTCGTTCAGGTGAAGAGGAGAGAAAAAATTAATGAGGCGCAGAATATAATGTTGCAGGAAAAGCCGCGATATATGTCATAAAGAATATAGACGAAAAGACATTTTTTCACTCTGGTAACACGGAAGCAGAAATTCTTTTTTTTAGTACACCAGAGTTGGCAGATATATTTCGTTGTTTTTTTTTATATAATCCTTGCTATTTTTAATATTTTTACTGTAGCATTATTATTATTATTATTACAAAAGTCACACTAGTATTCTTATTATTATTAGCATTATTATTATGCACTGAGAATGATCCTAGATTATAATCATTATTACCTTTCTTAATATTTTCCTTATACTCCAGGACTCCCACCTATTCAGAAACTCTGTGCTTAAATATATAATTACCACTATTAGGCACGACATTACCTGTGCACATGACGCTTATTGCCATCATTAAACAAAACAATTCTTTTTCGCGAAGGATTACGCTCAAGAACAATTACCATTGTTACTTTCATTAGACGCTGCACCTCCTAAGGTCACGGAATTTCTTTTATTACTGTATTAGGACGCTGCGCCTCCTCTGTATAACGGACTACGCTCAAGTATAAGAATTCTATGCAACCTGCAGGGCAATGGAGAATAAACACTAACCTCAATTACCAATTGGAAGAAGGCGCCAAGGATGAGGGGAACATACCTGAAATGGAAAATAGACAATTATTAACAACATATTATGGATCTCATTTAACTACTTGTATAAGTTTTCTAACCAAAATTTTCCATACTTCATTTTTACTGCAAACTTTGCTTCTAAAAATGCGTGTGAGACAAAAATGAAGAACTCATTACTTTTGCATAATCTTATTAACACTGTCTGCCTGTCTCTGCATCTCTCTCACAGACGCACATATGTACACACGTATGGGGTTATATCAAACCCACACATCACTCACTCAAAACAAATACAATTCTACATGTATGTATGTATGCATATGGGTATATATATGTGTGTACATTCCTTACACACATGTATACACACACACACACAAATATATATATATATATATATATATATATATATATATATATATATATATATATATATATATATATATATATATACACACACACACACACACACACACATATCCAAGTACAGAAGAGGGAGTTGCCCAGTCAAAAGAATACAAGAATATATTTCATGTCCTCATTCATGTCAGAAACTGAATAATAGAATACACATCTTATTTGCCATACCTACTAACAGAGTAACAGACAGAAAGTCCATCTACATGAAATATTCATAAATTTCCAGAGAGAGAGAGAGAGAGAGAGAGAGAGAGAGAGAGAGAGAGAGAGAGAGAGAGAGAGAATAGTTGGTTAAGTTTTCCCTCATTTCTTAGGAGTTAATTCCATTCCCTTTTCTCTCTCTCTCTCTCTCTCTCTCTCTCTCTTGTCCTTTTCGCAATCTTTTAAAAGTCTGTCTGTAGAACAAAGAACCTGTCTATTCACCTCCTCCCCAGCCTGCAGCTACAACAGGAGCAAAACAAAAACCGTGATAAGAGAGAAAACAAATTGGACGCGCTGCGTCTTCCTCGTTCTCTTCTTCCTTCTCCTTCCCTCCTTTTTTACTCCTCCCTTCCCTCCTTTTTTTCCTCTATGTTTCAGAGTTTGTCTTATTTTTCCATTCCTCCCGTCCTTCTTTTATTTTGCTTTACCGTGTATCCGTCATCTTTATCTAGATTCATCTTCTCCATTTCTTCTTTTTAATCGCCCCATTCCCTAACTTTCTAACCAAGGTTTAATGCCTTCCATTATTCCACCCTTCTTCCTTCCCCTTTCTTCCCTACTTCTGCTTCTTCCTAATGTTCCTCCTCTTACTCCTCAAACCTTTCCTCAGTGTTTACGGCCGCTTTCGCATTTTAACCTTTTTCTTTCTTTTTATGTTTTAACCATTGGGTGATACGACATATTTTCACCGCATGAGTTTCATATTATGAGGAACACAACTACTATATAATTATTTGCTTTTCTTTAAAAATATTTCCTAATCTAAAAAAAATCTCCTGTCACATAAGATATGCTTCGGCTTCCATTTGGCCAATTTCCTTATTTCCTAGCATAGAGATGTACTTGATTAATTTTTTCGACTAGCTTCGTTGGATACTGATTCCTAACGATGTTTCAGTCAAACGATAGAGATAACGGAAAATTATTATTATTATTATTACGACTACAGAAAACTTTTCCAAATTACCTTTTCCAAATACCATAAAAAACACTGTTCTAAGAATAGTCCTTGAAATTACTTAAGATAAAAATCAAAAGAAAATTACTCTTGATAAAGAGGTCGACCCTATTAAAAGTTGTTCTACCTTGCCTGGGAACGTTCGTAAATAATAACTGTTTTCTTGAATAATCTGAGAGAATATTGCTCTGCCTTGAAAGTGTCTGCAATCATGTCGGATAAAAGAAGAGCGTTAAGAAAGAGATAAGCACACCCTATCCCGTAAAAAAAAAAAAAAAGGTAACTGATAACAACAAACTACAGCGGTATAATGCAAACAGCAATGGATCGTAACAGCTTCAGAAATTCAAAAGTGAGAGAGAGTGAACGTGAAAAATCTATATAATTCAGTTATACATCGAAAATTCTATTTTAGTCAAGGAATTTTTTTGAGCACTTTTTCAAAGCATGTTTGATTATCTATATGGGACGTCATGTCAGAGCTAAATACTGCCAATCTTTCTAAAACCACATTTAAAGAAAAAAACATACAAAAAAAGGAAATTTTCTCCGACAATAACGAAAAATAGTGTCCTCAAATTCAGCACAATCACGAAAAAATTTTCTAAAAGAAAAATAGAGGTAAACAATCACTGTCTCTATAAAGAAAACAGGTCCAAAAATGGCGTGACGAGTTTATGTAAAATTGCTTTTTGTCCACGTGAATTGTTTTCGCCACTGTTCCGAAATCAGAACGAGGACAAATGAATGAACATGAGAGAGAGACACTCGATTGACAGGTGTCTGACAGAATGACACGGCACTTCCCTCAATATCTACGAAAAAAATGCTATTGAAATGAACAATCTCGTTCCCAGTCCACATCCCTTGCCTTGCGAACGTACGAAGTAACTGATGGACAGACAAGCAAAGCTTTAAAAAATCGACACAATCTTATTCCATTTAGAAGAATTTTATTTGTATGTGCACAAATATGCACAAGTCAGCATGACTGGTTATACATACATAGATACGTACTGTACATACATACACACATATAAAATATATATACATTAATATATATACAATCAGGAGATCCATAAGGCAAGAAGTCTTCAAAGTTCTTTATTTAGAAACGTTTCGTGCAATCCTTTGCACATCATCAGTCTGCAATAAATTATAAAGAGCAGTTAAAACTAAAGTTAAAATAACAATGATTATACCGACAGTAAAAAATTTTTATTAAGTCAACATAAAAGCAGAAAAATAAAAAAATAAAAAAAAATAAAATAAAATAAAATAAATAAATAAATATATTAAAATTCATCAAGTTTGTTAAGGAAATTTAACTACCTTACAGTACAACGAAGAGGGAAGAATGGCCTGAAGAACCGTAAGGTAGTTAAATTTCCTTAACAAACCTGATGAATTTTAATATATTTATTTATTTATTTTATTTTATTTATTTTTTTTTATCTTTTTATTTTTCTGCTTTTATGTTGACTTTATAAAAGTTTTTCACTGTCGGTATAATAATTGTTATTTTAACTTTAGTTTTAACCGCTCTTTATAATTTATTGCAGACTGATGATGTGCAAAGGATTGCACGAAACGTTTCTAAATAAAGAACTTTGAAGACTTCTTGTCTTATGGATCTCCTGATTGTACATTTGCCGCTTGACTGTTGGCTG
Organism: Macrobrachium rosenbergii; assembly: GCF_040412425.1. Classification (NCBI taxonomy): domain Eukaryota; kingdom Metazoa; phylum Arthropoda; class Malacostraca; order Decapoda; family Palaemonidae; genus Macrobrachium; species Macrobrachium rosenbergii. Next base: position 13,882,226 of record NC_089750.1, on the reverse strand, counting down.
TTAATATATATATACATACATACATTTATATTTATATATATATATATATATATATATATATATATATATATATATATATATATATATATATATATATATATATATATATATATATATGTGCCTCTTCCCCCTTCGAGGAAGAGTAAGAAGGGTAAATCCTTTCGGATTTTAGCAAGGCTCTGGGGATGAGGTTGTTAACCTCATGACCTTTTTCTTAACCGCAACTGGCGCTGGTATCCATTCACACCTTGGTCCAAGGTCTAGAGACCTTGCCTTGGTCGACTCAAGGTCGCACCACGGACCGTGCCTATGTGAGCCCAGTTCTCTGCCACTGGTTTACAGTACAAATGTTGAATCACTTACATCGCAAAAAACTCACATTAACAGGCCAACAAACAATTTCTTTACGGTTTGCGGTGAAAATACTTTCTTCTGAACACATTCAAAGAGAACCGGAAGTAATAAAAATTTTACGTCTGCCCAAGAACAAAGAAATTAATAAGCAAATCTGATCTTAAGAAATGGAACTACCGGCAACCTACAAGCTCATATCGGTTCAACGAGGCCGCGTGATAAATCATAAAACGCAAAAGCAGTTTAGTTTACGAATTTTTTGAAAATGAAATCATAACAGCATTACTTTTCAAAAATGTCTACGATGATTTTCAGATCAAACTCACGCTAAATCTAACGTTTGATTTTTAATATATGATGACGTAAATGTAAGAGAATTGCTTTCTAAGTAAAAGAAGAGCTAATTCACTGAATATGTAGGCTAATCTTAAGATACAAAACACGTTAATGTTTCCACATCATGCAAAACTACCATAAAGTGACTTTTCGATGATAGATAGGTTCATGGTATTAATGCCGGATATTGCACATTAAAATGCAAAAATAATATGAAAACTTTTTTCTGATTCTCTGGAGGAAACTTGCTTTTCGGAATATCTGTGTGATCGATCAACGTAATGTAAGCTAGTACACTCAATCTCATGTAAGTTTTAAGCTATTTTGTTTTAATTAACCGAAGCAAGCTCAAAAATTCAAAATAAATATCTACAATAAAAAAATTCTATATTTTGCTGTAGGAAAATATACGCTAAAAATGAGGTAGGGATACGTAATTTTATTTGGCACCAAGTGTCTTTATAAAGTTACAGTTTATTTCCAATAAGCCCGCCATAGTGATGGCAAACGGAAAGTTGCTGGTCGCATTCATAGAGATGTGGCCATGAGGAGAGTTTTAATGAAAAAACAATTCAAAAGAAGCCTATTAGTCTGAATGAACAACTGGTATAATGGACACAAACCACACATACCTAGATTTCATAAAAACAGGTTCACCAGTTTTCGAAAGATTCAAGTTAAAACAGAGAGAGAAACATACACAAACATGGGTAGAAATATTACCGCCTCACAACTAGGCTGGTGGGTGTAACGACCGCACCCAGTATAGAGCATACCTCTGCCTAGACCAGAACGCCCCTCCCCGTGACAAAGACTGAGTACAAAATTCGACCTTGACCACTGATATCTTTCGGTCATGCAAGCACTCCACTGCCTCACCAAATACTGCTATTTCCATTATAACCAAATATTATCCGGAAAAAATGTCCGAAAAATGTTCCTATCTTTTCGTTACTTAGCGACAAATCCCGAATAGCAAAAAATATGAGACCATTTATTAAGGCATTTATAACATGTACAGTTTATATCAAAGTCAGTATCGCAGTTACTATAAACTAAATAAACGAATAACCCTAAACAGGGAAATTTACTGGATAAAAAAAAAATATTAGAACTTAACTACAAAAATGGAAATGAAAGTTGCGCAACTCGATAAAACTGAATTGCAGTCCAAGAGGCGGTTGACCGTCTCATTATAGCAAAGAAGCACATGCTACAATGCCGATTGACCTCATTTATGAGAAGTTGTCTCGTCAACATGTTCAGAAAAATAAATCCCCTTTTTTCCATACAAGATTATTTAAAGATACTTTCATCTCGTAAAAACGTGACCAAGGGACAACCGCAGTGTCCTAAAATAGTAATTTGGTAAATATTTCTCTTTCGCTCTCTCTTTATCCATGCATATATATATATATATATATATATATATATATATATATATATATATATATATATATATATATATATATATATACACACACAATGTATTTATATATGTACATATAATAGACGGATAGATACATTGAGAGAGAGAGAGAGAGAGAGAGAGAGAGAGAGAGAGAGAGAGAGAGAGAGAGAGAGAGAGAGAGAGAGAGAGAGAGAGAGAGAGAATCATCTCTCTCGACTTTTCGGCCCAGAATGTAAAGCCTTTGTTTCGATGAACGTCCATTATGGCCCACGAGAGAGCTATTTGCGGGAATTCCCTCTTATATTGTTTGAAAACATCAGCAATAATAATTTAAAGTCTTCCTTTTAAAGGGATTATTCCGGCTTACGCACACAAAAGGCATTCGCGAATCACACTTTACGGCCTACATTTTGAAATTTAGTTCCAGAGCATCTTTTTCGCATCTGGAACACTATTGGTTCACAATTTCTGAGCAATATTCACCAGTTTTATCGTTACGTGAAAACGAACGTGCCCGCTCATGCGTGTATTGCATTCCCTGAGGTAGCTACCCAAGTTAGAGCTAACATATATTAAGGTTTGAACTTTTAGGTTTCCCATGCAATTTTATACAGAACATTTTCCTCCAGACCAAAAACTGTATTGAATCACTTTATTTGATCGACTTCCTTCAGATAAGTCCTTCATATAATAGTGTCTGTTTTCAGTTTTAGCTCTCTCGAAAAGAAAACTATTGTGCCGGCTTTGTCTGTCCGGCCGCACTTTATTCTGCCCGCCCTTAGAGCTTAAAAACTACTGAGGCTAGAGGGCTGCAAATTGGTATGTTGATTATCCACCCTCCAATCATCAAACATACAAAATTGCAGCCATAATCGTGCTTCTGGCATCGATCCAGGATAGGCCACCACCGGGCCGTGGTTAAAGTTTCATGGGCCGCGGCTCATACAGCATTGTACCGAGACCACCAAAAGATAGATCTATTTTCGGTGGCCTTGATTATACACTGTACAGAAAACTCGACTGTGCTGAAGAAACTTCGGCGTATTTTTTGTTGTGTTTACATAACCTTGTAAATCATTTGCATTGGCTGAGACGATTATCTTAGACGTAAAGTCCTGCTTCCTTCAAAGATGTCCTATGGCGCAAAAAGCCAAAATGAATTACGTTCGATTATTTGCTGGAATTTCGTATCACGTTAATAAACTCCCGTGTAAATGCATGTACTGGTTAAATACATCACAGCAGCGTACATGGAAACCTTATACACATCTTTAACGTTAATTTGAATACCAATAGAAAGATAATTATACTCGCATTCATTTAGTTTTAAATGAAATAGTTCTAAACTATTTAGATACTTTCAACATCAAAACAAATTCTGGCAAAGGACTGCCAAATACCTACTTCATAATATATAATATATATATATATATATATATATATATATATATATATATATATATATATAGAGAGAGAGAGAGAGAGAGAGAGAGAGAGAGAGAGAGAGAGAGAGAGAGAGAGAGAGAGAGAGAGAGACTTCGCAACTCGCATAACTCTCCATAATTGCATTATACCCAAACAGGACCCAGAATACAAATTGATGACCCTGTTACTACTTAATTTTTAAGCGATTGCATTTCAGTTTCGATAAAATTAGTTCTTTTACTACAAACTACTGAGATTTTTTCATCTAGTTTCGTCTGTTGCTACTTGTTTATGCATATACTGATGTTTTTTTCTGATATGTCTTTACTTGTTATCGATTAATTTTTGTGTATGATAATTACTCTCTTCTGCGAAGCATTACGAATGAAATGAAACTGATATACGTCCCACTATCCACTCTTAGTACTGTACAACTAATTTAATTTTTTACAATAACTGATAAAACTAAGAACAGACGTCGCCACTGTTTAATTTCAAGTACCATTTTATTAATGAATATATTTGCTGTTTGCTAATTTCTTACAATATAATTGTAACTTTTATCTAAACGTTATCCTAATATATAAAACTCTATTTATATTTATATGCCAATTTTATAGAGACATCCCAACCGGGGAGCATCCATCTCTGACTGGATGAGCTTACGCTTGGCGATATTTCTTTTTGAACGGCTTGTGTACGGTCGGGTTGATCTGTCAGGATACTAAATTTACTATCATTTTAAAGCTGAATACTAGTAATGCAAAGCAGTGTGTTAGAAAAAAGCTCAACAGAAAGTAAAAATGACAACTTGAATCGCCAAAACACAAAAAAATTCCATACTTCACTGGAGATATGAAATTTTTCTCCCCATGCAAAACTAATTAACTGTCTTTCCGATGACATACAGTGTCAAGTTTTTTATGCCAGCTTTTGCGCCATTAAAATGTTTACGAAAACTATGCAAATACTTTTACGATTCCCTCTACAAACTTGCGTATCGATTGAACGGTATGTGTGCGGCTAGTTTTCAAGCATGGATACTCGTTTTGGTGTCATTTCGAAGTTGAATATTCTAATTTAACGCAGTGTCCACAATAGAAAAGCAAAAAAAAATAAAAAAAATAAAAATTAAAGGCAGAAATAATGAGTTGAGCTTACCGAAACAAAAAAAAATGAGTCCAATACTGTGTAAAATATTGGCTAAAATACACACAAATACTATATACATTATATATATATATATATATATATATATATATATATATATATATATATATATATATATATATATATATATATATATACATACACCCTTATCTATACCAGCTATTGCTCAGCAAAGCATATTACTCTAATTTTTGTTGGTCTGGCTACAGTGCCTTATATGTATATATGTAAAATTAGTTTATCTGTACATAAGTAAAACTAGTTTATTAAATTTTACGTTCCCGTATATGTAAAATTAGTTTACTAGATTTTATATACATACAGCCTATATATATGTGTGTAAAATTAGTCTGTTTGATTGTACCTGTAATGTTTTCATGGATAGCACGAAGACAAGACAAAATACAGTTTTTTATGATTCCGTAACTATTCATCTATATTCATTAGCACTCAAGTAGCACTGCACATAAAAAAATAATGTATAAATATACCTGATATATTATACGTGCGATGAAATTGCACAATAAAGTAAATTTTCACGTTAATCTTTGATAAGGGACAATAGGTAAAGTATATTATCTTCGCTTATCTTTTCTTTTAGCTTATGAATAGTGACATATATCTAACAATAGTAAATATAATAGCTAAAATAATTAAAATATCAGAGATCGCAAATTATCACAACCTCTTGAGATCTATACAAAAATGATCTGTAATTTTAGCCTTCAAATTGACCTTTGAACTTGAAAAATACGTCGACTAAAATTATTTGGTGGAAAATAATAACTACCAACCCCTAATGTACCTACTTATGAAGTTTCATCAAAATCTGAGAGAAAAAAAGAGAGGCAACTAATGATAATTACAATAATATCAATTATAATAATAATGGTATCATTTGATAGCGAGTGTAAAATAATAACAACAATATCGCAAACTCGACCTCACAACATAGTTAAACGGTTTCAATGATAATGGATAATTACCCTTTTATCTACATCATGTATGAGTTTAATTCCACAGAGCCACAGGTAACTCTATGTACATATTCTCAGGATGCATACTATAACAAACCTGATAAATCTGACTTGAATACATTAAATTTCCCCCTTACCTCAGGACACTACAAACAGGAAAAAATTTAAACTAAAATACAAAAAAATCAAGAGAAATAAGGCCTGTTTGGAACACGGAAATTCCAAAACTTACGCAATACCTACAGCTACAAAATTCATTCTGGCATGAGAACAAAAACTGTCAGTCAGCCAATCTATTCGACTGTCAATAAACCATACCTGAAATAACTTACCTTCAAACCACTATCACATAAAAATAACGATTAAAAGTAACAGAGCATTAATTGAGAGTATAAAAGTATCTGAACGATATATTTACACAAAAAAACCTTACCTGGAGAAGAAGGTTGTTGATCTTGAGTATCTTCGCTGAAAGTGAGGGAGCATGATCGACACATGTTGTTTTTGGGGTTTTTCGAACCCCGCCAAGAGCCTAACCCTAGGTGGAGACCTTTGACTCTTTCCTCCAACCCACGCAGTCTGCCACGACCCCACTCTTTAGCTTTCATTTTCTGCAGCCTCTCTTCCAAGGCAGGGGGGATCTGTCGGCGCAATCTCCTGAAGCCAAGCCATCTAGCCTCTACCCACGCCCAATCATGGCCACCGGCCCCGCTGCCGTCGTCACGACCCCAATAGCGGTCGTCGGGGGATAACGACGGCGACACCGTTTGCGGTGTCGACGATGTACCCCTATTGTCTTCTGCTTTTGGCCATGTTGAGCCAGAGCTGTTTTCCATCTCAAGGTCATTGCCGTCGGAGTCCCCACCTTCACTCATGGCAGTGTCAGGGGTCTCGGCCATGAACTCGCTATCCTGAGTTTCTGGCTCGATGGCTGAGTGCCGCCTCCTTTGCGCGCCCTCAGGAGGGCCTTTCCAAGGTTTTCTGAACCTGTGAGAAATATCTGGAGACCCTCCCAAGTGCAACTTAGACGTTGACCTGTGAAAAGCTCCGCTGATGACCTTCGTGATAAGAATTTCGGGTCCCGTGAAGGTCATCTGCTCCTTGAAGAGGTTGGCATTGCCATCGTACGTGCCATTGTAAGTGGCACTCAAGGAGTCTCCATTGGCGAGGGAGATGTGGTGCTTCTCCCTCACAACAGAGGCGCCCGTCCTCTCCCGGTTCCCGAGGAGTGCCACGCCAGCACTCTCGACTTCCCTCTCTCCAACACAGCCTCCCTTTCTAAGAGAAAGGTTGGCCCGAGGGAGGGGCATCATTAACGGGATATTCATCTTAACTCAAAGAAAAACTTTCTTTTTTTATCAAGGTATTGTTACGAGGGGCTCGAGGGAAAACATTTTCACTCCTCCGGTTTACAATTTAAGTTATTTTCCACTTTTTCCGTTGAAAGACAAAACATCATCAGAAACCGTTACATAAATGTATGTATACCGTTCCAGAGAGTTTGTCACTAATGCGGTCGCGTGGCATTAGCCTCCTTTAATGAACCTCTATGATAGTACGCGCAAAATAAGCTTCACTCTTTTACTGCAGTAAAAAAGTAATTTTGTACGCGATGAAATAATTACAACTATAATCACTTCCGGTCGATTACATGCACTGAACAATTAATGTCAAGTTAAACCCGACACAGAATTCCAATCTTTATGTTTCAACACAACTTTCTTCACACTGAGGAAAAAAAACTGAGTGAACATCAATGAGGTAAAATCTCTTCGTTATATATTCAAAGTGTAACACTTGAAATCCAGTATTTACGAGTAAACAATATATATATATAATATATATATATATATATATATATATATATATATATATATATATATACATATACATATATATATAATACATATGTATATATATACATAATATATATGTATATATATATATATATATATATATATATATATATATATATATATATATATAAATCAATTTAGCTAAAAACCACTTCAAGACACTATTTTGTTTTCTGCCACTAAAAGGGAGTATGCTGTACAAGCTAAATGATTCACTGTAGCATGCTGTGGAAGCTAAATGATTTACTGTAGTATGTTGTGGAAGCTAAATGGTTTACTTTAGTATGCTGTGGGTGCTAAATGATTTACTATAGTACAGTATGTCGTGGAAGCTAAATGATTTTCTATAGTAAGTTGTGGAAGCTAAATGATTTGCTATGCAGAATAAATATTTTTCCTCAATAAGCAGTTACAACTAGAGGAATGTGACGAGTAAATCAAGACATCAGTCACTCCCGGAGTCATTTATTTTAAATGAGGAGCCGTAGGTACGCCATCTGTTAATATTCAGGGTGCGTGCTTGAATTTACAAAAGTAAAATATAAACACTAAATACACTACGAGTTTCACTGGCACTTTACTTTTGGACGCAGGATAATAATAATAATAATAATAATAATAATAATAATAATAATAATAATAATAATAATAATAATAATGCCGTTTGTTTTTAGTAATGAAACAGTAATAATAAACAGAAAAATGTACAATAAACATAAAAATAAAATAAAAAAGAGCGAAACAGGTCATAAATCAAGGTTACAATGCATGATGCAGCTTTACTTATCAATAATATTATGGCTTCATTCCATCATTTCCTCTCAATATATAACACGCAACAGGGACTTAACCAGAAAATTATGTTTTAACATTCATAACAAGCTGAAAACGATAAAGTTCTTAACTCTCCAGACCAACATTTTCAACACTGGGAAGAAAACTGAGTAAAAAGAGAGCTCGTAAATTGAAGTCTCTTGCAAGACGTGTCCTTCCAGCCCTTATTTTCTGTCTTTCTTCTCACACAGCTTATTTCAACGCATTTTTGCACGAAATGAAAATAAGAAAAACAACGTCCTTCAATACTTCTCCATTAGGAAAGAAATATTCACACTGAAGGAATTCTCAGATACAAAAAATAAAACATTACAGTAACCGATATATCATTATACATATAATGAAAGCAAGTCTTGCGATTTTAAATAATAAACCTGTGCGTTTTGTCAAAATTACAATTTGTAAAAATCAATAACCTAAAAACTTTCTTTTAACATAATACTCTCTCTCTGGAACTCTCACCCTAAAACTCAACAATTGTTCAAAAGCCCTACCGAAATTCGTGCCGGATGTCGGGTTATGTCTCATAAAAGTAACATCAAAGTAGACTGATACTGGGCATCCTAGCATGATATTGAAAACAGCGAATGTACCTTTTGCACGCTGTAACAACGCCATACATGGGGTGAATATGATGCAACGTTTTCAGGAGTACTTTTTAATCTTTTACAGCGTCCACATTACAAACACACGAAGAAAAAGATTAAAACTAATATATGTAATATATATATATATATATATATATATATATATATATATATATATATATATATATATATATATATATATATATAATTTAATTAATCCACACGTACATACCATAATACATATATGCAGTATATATATATACATACATATATGTATATATATATATACATATATATATATATATATATATATATATATATATATATATATATATATATATATAAAACAATTAATCAATAAACATGGGTTCGGTCAGAACAAGAGAAAGTAGAGGGTAAATGTACGATTAAGACTATGAGGGCAAGGAAGATTAAGTAATGAATGTGTGAATGTGGCACAGACTGTTGCTTTCTTTTTCTTTTTTTCATCCGGAGTTAGACCTTTACAGGAAGCACCCCAATGATGAGGAAACATTATATATATATATATATATATATATATATATATATATATATATATATATATATATATATATATATATATATATATATATATATATATATTTATTTTCTGGCAACAGTAACACATTCCAGGGATCAAAAGTGTTACATAAAAGGACAATTTTTTGTTTACGATTTTCGGGAGAGAGAGAGAGAGAGAGAGAGAGAGAGAGAGAGAGAGAGAGAGAGAGAGAGAGAGAGTTCTGATCCAAGGACGTAACCAACACGCCACCGAAGAGCTATCGCCTTTAACACCACGGTCATGAAAAGCTTACTTGAGAATAGTACTCTGGCCCAGTTTTAGGCAACATGGCATTACCCAACGACGAAAAGGTCCACGTTACAGTTCAACAAAAGAGCTCAGAGATAGAATACATTTTTCTGCTGCGGAGAAACAGGACCAGAAACAGTTTATCGGCCTATATCAGAGTAGGCTTATTCTGGGAAAAATCGCTCCACTCTGAGGGATTCACAGCGCCAAAGTGTTGTGGGTAATTGTACTTTTACGTGTTTGTATGCACTGCTGAAGCTCACTTTACGCATTTATCCTTCCATTGCTAGATCATGGATGAAACCACCTGCCAAAAACTTCCGCATCATCAACGAGTATCACAATCAAGGCATTTCTGTTCCAGGAACTAAATTACTACGCCTCATTTATCCCGTATTTTCTCGTTCTTCCTCTCTTTAATCCCACCACCTATGAGATATGCTCACTTTTCACTAACCTGTCGTCATTCATCTTCTCTTTGCGACCAAACCACCTGAAAACGCAATGATTCATCTTTTCATCTGTGCTAACTAAAACGTTATCTTTTCATCATATCTCTGAATTCTTCACATTTTCAACTTACTTATTCCTTACGTACCGTACCAAGCAAAACCATATCTCAACAGCTTATACTTTTCTTTTATTTGCATTCCTTATGCATACTTTATTCCCATATAGGAAAGTTGGTTCAACAATCCTTAGATGCTATCAATTTTTTCTTCCATATCCTTTTTTTCATTCAAAACTTTTACTAGGACTCTTCTAGCTAACTTCACTGTTCTATTACTTGAACTCCTCTTTTCGTACCATCCTCCGTTGCAATAGTTATTATTCTAAAATACCTACACCATTCAACCACTTGTATTCTTCCACCATTAATATAAAAATCCGCTGCTCCATCTTCATGGTATCCATTTACTCTCAACTTTCCTTTCGCTACCATTCGCAATGAACTTTACAATGATATGCCTTCCTAAGTTTCTACAGCTTCTCTGCCACACTTTATTGAAAAAAGTCATATCACCTACAAACACCAACATCTCCAACCTCCATGCAGGATCCCATTTCCTATCCAACAATTTTGCACCTAAATCCTGTAATCGAAGTCTAAAACCTTCTGTTGAATGCTCCTCTACCTTGGGACACAGCACTTTTTAACCTAATCTTCCGTCACTTCCTACATATAACATTAAAAAACAGTATCATACAAACATATATACATATATACATTATAATAGGCTATATATGTATATGTATATATATATACTATATATGTATATATACATACATACACACATATGTATACATATATAAAGTTTGTGCGTACACAGATTTGTGTTTATGAACACAACATTGTAACATGTCGACAAACAACCAAAAACAGACAAGAAAATACCAATAAAAATTTCACATAAAAAAATCCTTATCCAAACGTAATACGAACCCTAAATTTGACGTATTACAGATAAGCATCCGAAAAAAAAAGTGTGACTGACATTTCCAAGTGATGCAAACGTCTCATCGGCTTGCAAAATGCCCCGAGGAGCGGTCCACAAAAAAAAAAAAAAAAAAATCAAATAACGCCGTGCCGGACGTGCAAGGAAAAGAACCTAAACTGAGTCGTGCAGGACGTGCATGCAGGGAACTGACGTCGGGATATCGGATTATTAAAGCGTCTGGGTGACTCGGGAAGTGATAACGTCTTTCTCTCAGTCTTAACTCTCCCTCCCTCTGCGGGTGGTGGTGCACTGAGATTGTATTCTCTTGCCTTTCGTTGGCTTTCAGTAAATAGTTCCTTTCTCTCAATATACTACACTGATGTATATATACGCGTACATTCTACACACACAAATATATATGTTTATATGTTTAGTATATAAATTATAAATAATTTATATATATGTACGTATGCATTTTTATATACTGTATATGTTATGTATACATACACACATATATATATATATATATATATATATATATATATATATATATATATATATATATATATATATATATATATATATATATATATATATATATATATATATATATATTATATATATACACAGACATACATACACAGTGTAACCTTGGTGTCTAAATGAGGGTAATATGTTAGACAGTTGTGACAGCAAGTTCTACATACATTTTTTTTCTTTTTTCACGATAAATATTTTTCCATTTAGGATTTGGGATGCCAGAAGGGTACAGCCTTTAGGTTTTTAATTTGTTCCCATTCACAGCTGGGTTGATAAGGGACCAAGAGATCAGGGGTCGAACCAAACCTTATGAAAAGGAACCCAGTGGTCTACCGCTAAGATTTGGGATCCAACATATACCACTGTACATATATATATATATATATATATATATATATATATATATATATATATATATATATATATATATACACACACACACACACACACACACACACACACACACACACACATATATATATATATATATATATATATATATATATATATATATATATATATATATATATATATATATATATATATGCCATGAATACCCCCCGTAGTTCCGAATACAATTTACTTTGGGAATAACTTAACAGAAAAAGGAACAGTAACTGAATGGATAAGTCAACAGTCTGTCTCTATATCTAATCTAAAAAGCGCTGGTTCCAGTCTTGGCCGGTACAGATGCACTTACCATTTATAATTCCCTTTGGGTGTAAGTTATTCAACGGTAAAGTGAATTAGATATTAATGGGTATTTCTGGCTTAATATCTGTGAAGGTAAAAATGTCAGGACCTATCACACGAGCACACAGACCATCCAATCTAAGTACCGTGGCACACGTTCCCCTCTCTTCAACCCATCGACGGCCAATGCAATCAACTTGGAGGAGGGAAAGAGAGGCGAGCTAAAACTCTCCAGAATATGAACGACGAGAGGCTGTCCAAGAACCACTTTGAGGATCGAAAACAAATCTGAAGTGCACACGTGATTCAGACTTACATGCATACACAGAGACAAACACACATAAAGAATAAATAAATAACTTTTCCCTTTGGAAGGTTTTCTCTCTTTACCCCTACATCCAACTATAATTTTCTGGTCCAAATGATTAATCTATTCACTGTTAAAACAATTACTTTGCAAAATTACTGTTGCAGGGTAGGTCCATTCCTGTTCAATTGGAATTCGCCAGCTTATTGAAGTACATTCGGTTAATTGGGGAACTGATTAATGAAATTTAAAAACTTCATTTCCAGGTTAGTTCTCCACGTCACAATAACTCATTTGATTTCAAAATCATTCAATGGGATTCCAAGCAATGAGCTGCAACGATATAGCATATGAATGTGTTTCCCCTAGTCACAAACTAGGGAAAAACATCAAGAAGAAACAACAAATTCTGGTCATATATTGTCTGGAAATTTATAGGAAAGACGGGGGGGGAGAGAGAGAGAGAGAGAGAGAGAGAGAGAGAGAGAGAGAGAGAGAGAGAGAGAGAGAGAGAGTTACTGTGCCCTCTGCGTTACTATTCTAACTTTAGGCAATCGCGAACCCCTGATGAGATGGCGTTACAGACAATTACAATTCACTTCCCAAGGGAGAGGAGAACTACATATTCGATATGAAAAATTATTTCCTATTCGTATGGGTGGAAAAAAATCATACGTAATCACGGCCTACATATGTATTTCAATAAACAATAGCTCTAATTAGCACCCAAATTTCCTCATCAGGTATATCCAATCTGATTTGTTTTTTAGTATCTCATTAATAAAAAAAAACTTTGCGCAAATATTACAACTGTAAGCAAATACAAATAGAGATTTTAATATCCGAATTCAGGGAGACTGGCAATATACTTGGAATCTAATCTGAAATGCAAGCCAACCATGCGAAGTCTACATTTTAGCAATTACCAGTGAGGTTCAAAATCTGCGAGACTTACAGAAAAAAAAATGGAAAATTGTGTAAAAGAAGTGCTTTTCACCTGGAAAGACTATTAAAATTAAGAAAATTCTTTGCCTGCAATAGTCCAGTATTTTTACAATAATAATCATAAGCCTTCTGAGAGTATTTTTGGTGATGGCATGAGTCGTGATATTGTAACAGCTCCGCAGGCTCTCTCTTTGAGTATTTTTTTTTTGTTACATTTTTCAGATATTGTTTCTGTATATATATGTGGGTGCACGACCACGAACTTTCATAAATAAAGACATAAAGATATATTAGCAGAAACATGAAGGAAAATTCAAATAAGCGAAAGAAAGAAATCAACCACTGCACTCGAAGCTTCATTAACCATCTTACTCACAAGTCAAAAATATTATATTGTTTGAAAAGTGACGTTTTTCGAAGCTAAGGGGTTACTACAGGGACTTCAGAGTATGGTCAACACTTCCTTGTGGAAAATTTCATATTTACTAAAAAAAAAATTGCAAGACTAAGAGCAATGTGCGCGTTACTATTTATAGACGTTCGAGAGACAACAAAGCCAGTCATTCATTTCGCGAATTGGGTAAATTATGAAAAAGTTACCTCAAATATTAATTAAGACCCTCATCTCTCCATTATAACATTATAAGCTACCAATACATTATTCAACGACGGGCAAGCGAGATTTTCCAGAGAGAGAGAGAGAGAGAGAGAGAGAGATATGGCACTCACAATAATGAAGTCATGACAAAGCCACAATCACTATTGGTAATATCATTATCAACTCTGATGATGCCCATAAAATAAAAATTCCAAATAAGACACCCATAAGATATGCAATATTTCCGAATCAACACCGGCCCTCTCAACATGTGAGGATATACTCCAATTCTCTCTGTCAGCTCCATATCAGCAGCGACTACCATGAAACAATACATCGTCTTGTATTAGCCATCACAGAAAAGAAAACCTTCAATATCAGTGGTACTTTTCGGTAAGCCACCCAATAACTGCTCGTCAGTAATTTTATCTATCATATTTGAATTTTTTTTTATCATACACCTTTTCTTCATACAAGGAGTGGCTATAGGTTCTTAAAGAAAATATATCAACAGCGGTTCGCTCGGTGGGTTTTAATGAAATGTGACCCAAAATTTTCCTCGGTTCAGGAATCGAACTCGGTACCTCTTGATTATGGGTCGAGTATTTTCACCTGTCTACCACGAGACCCGTTCCACACACACACACACACTCACACACATAAAGACAAATGCAACGAAGGAAAAATGAAACACTGGCGTGGTTGCTAGGCCTTTCGACACACGGTCCTCGCAACCACTCCTTTTTTTATTTTTCGTTCGTAGCATTTGCCTTTACTTATACATACATCATGTTCCATATCTCCGTGAATCAGTTATACATACATACAGTACATTTATATATTATTTATGGCTTAATATTTGTGAATATAAAGAAGCCACGAGTTTGTGACAAAAATTCATATATACAGTAAATAAATAAATATATATATATATATATATATATATATATATATATATATATATATATATATATATATATGAATTTTTGTCACAAAACTCGTGGCTTCTTTATATTCACAAATATTAAGCCATAAATACCGATTAATATCCATTTCACTATACCTTAGGAATAACTTACACCGAAGGGAAATTATGACTAAGTGCTTCGTCCTCGGCAGGATTCGAACCGATGCTTAGGTTAGAAACAACGATAATCTGTGACTTCGACCATTCGGCTACCAAAGGTGGTCTAAGTCACTGCCTATAGTTGTTTCTCAACCAGGCATCGGCTTGAATCCTGCCGGCGACGAAGCACTTATCCATTCTATTCCACTACGGTGTAAGTTATTCCTAAGGTATAGTGAGCTGGATGTTAAACGGTATTAGCAACTTAATTAATTATATATATATATATATATATATATATATATATATATATATACACATACATATACATATACATATACACACACACACACACACACACACACACACACACACACACACACACACACATATATATATATATATATATATATATATATATATATATATATAATTGCGTGTGTCCACGTAAGCATGTGTGTGCGCGTGCGCATGGGAGATTTTATTCATGCAGGACTTGCATCACTCGTCAACAACAGAAGCCCCTTTCCCTGTCAGATTTAAGCTTCTTTAAAGAAACTCCCATCTCTTTCTCCGTGTTTTTGTGTGTCCGCTAATAAAGAAGGAACGGAAGTGAGATATGGCCGTGTCCTACACGACGATTACCTTCCCCAACCCATTCCCTCCTTCCTTCCTTCGTCAGGAGGCGGACGGTATTCGAGTCGTTTACATATAAAACGAGAGGAAAGTTGGAAGCGGGGAACGACCGTATATATTTTCACGGTAAAAAGAGCCTCTTCGTTCTATTTGCTGCCGTATACCCATCTAGACACAAGGCATGAAATGAAGGCGGCCAAAGGAAGGGAAAATACTGAAGCTGAAAGGTTCCTTCAGCGTGAAAGACTAGGATGTTTGGAGAATGACTGAATGACTTGGTATGTAGACATCACAAAATGGAGTTTCAACAGTTTACATTATTAACTATACATTTCAGAACTTACCGGAACAACACACCGTGCTGAATCAAAAGGAAACAATAAAAGGGATATGAAATTAGGAAAGATTTTTTCCTGTATTAGTTACATACCTAATTTCTTCTAAATTATTAAATCAAAACAGTACGTCACTAACTCAAAAACAACAGCAACAACCATAACAGAAGTAAGGACAAAAACAATAAACAAAATACGGCCGTAAAACCAGACAGAATTCTTTTGCTTACTAAAAGAGCTTAAGAAAGATTGAAAAATATCTACCCATACAAGAAAATTACTATATTAAAAGATCACTAGCTAACTGCTAAGAATTACTCAAGAAATTTTACGGATTTACTCTAGATGAAAAGCAACCGAAGTTTGGGAGTCTTCCTGCATTCTTCCTTTAACGACCAATAATTAGAAAACAGCTGGAGTGGTAGAAACCTGAACCAGTTGCCCTAAACCTCAAGGTATGACGATGAAAATATCATTAG
Source organism: Macrobrachium rosenbergii (assembly GCF_040412425.1). NCBI lineage: Eukaryota > Metazoa > Arthropoda > Malacostraca > Decapoda > Palaemonidae > Macrobrachium > Macrobrachium rosenbergii. The sequence continues at coordinate 13,865,406 of NC_089750.1, read as the reverse complement.
ATGGCTTAGCTTTAAATAGAGGCAAAATTTCAGCAGTTTCTGTTCCTGCCGTGGTATGGGAAGTCGCAATGAAACAAATGACGTTTCAAAACTCTGGTTCCCTACTATGGTATTCTTGTGATTCCAGTTATAAAAGGTCAAAGACATCGAAATTATCAATGGTTAGAGTCCGTATAATACATGAACAGTAACAATTAACAACAACAATAATAATGATAATAATAACAGACAATTTATGAGTACATATGTTAGTTCTGATGCTGTTAGGCTAACCAGAATTAAAAGTTTAAACAAACAAATATCTACCCATACAAGAAAATTACTATATTAAAAGATCACTAGCTAACTGCTAAGAATTACTCAAGAAATTTTACGGATTTACTCTAGATGAAAAGCAACCGAAGTTTGGGAGTCTTCCTGCATTCTTCCTTTAACGACCAATAATTAGAAAACAGCTGGAGTGGTAGAAACCTGAACCAGTTGCCCTAAACCTCAAGGTATGACGATGAAAATATCATTATATCATATCATATATATATATATATATATTCAAAATATATATATATTCAAAATATTCATCGCAAACGAGAAACAACTGAATGCTTTAAGAGATATAAACTTTCATATATCTTTCCTCTCTAACAATGCACCATTTCACAGTTTACTCAAACAAGGGTTAAAAAGAAAACTAATAAACGTATATGAAATATCCAAGTATACATATTAAAGTATGTGTGAGCACGAAACACATATATTCTCAGACAAATACCGCATCCCAATTCAAGACGAGAATATTAGCAACCCTGTCGAGATCGAGACAACAATTGAAAGGGTAAGAGGAAATGTCCTCCATCTCTACTGGCTTTATTTCATTTAGAGAGGAAACGGAGCAGATTTAGGATGGAGCCGAAAGTGCTACTAAACTAATAAAAACAGCCGAAGGTTTCATGGTGAGCTGCTTTCACTGTCCATATTTAACCGCTTGTATGGCAAGGAAATATTTCTTTACGTACCTCATCTTTCGTGTATATACTGTATATATACATATGTGTATATATATATATATATATATATATATATATATATATATATATATATATATTAAATTATACAAAATGAAAGGCTAAGACAGTCGGACATGCTTCATCTTTTGATAGGTTACAGGGTTTGATGAAGGCGCTTCATCTAAAATAATAAATCCGAGTGGCTCTTGTTTGTCCTCCCCAAGGTGACAGTAAGGGAGACATGGCAAAGCCACCCAACACCCTGCAAACCGGTTTGTCCGCCCCGGGTGGGGAGTGGGTAGGTAGGGGATAAGGAGGGTAGGGGAGACAGCAGCCCCGGGTTCCAGCGCGTTATGTAATAAGTGCTACGTGCTGTGGTAATGGGTTTGTGACTGTCGAACTTACTTCATGGAATGGTGTCAAAAAGTGTTCTGTTCCAATTATATATACATATATATGTGTGTATTTATAAATAATAAATATATATATTTGCAGTAATAAGTAAGTCTACATCTTAACGTGAGCAAATGTCTTTTGAAAGAAGACCAGAGGATTATACTGCGTGGATTTGCAAACAAAACAAACGATATACATTTCATATACAGCATTTAGGGAATCGTTGAATAACAAAAGAAAATAAACAGAGGAAAGAATAATTTACATGGTCTCAGTATACATCAATAGGAAGAGTCAGCTGAATGCAGTATTGATACTGGGCCGATAAAAGTATAAAATAATTCAATACTAACATAATATACAACACAAACAGAAACAAACATACAGACGCACATTTACCCAGGAATAAAACTAAGAACAAAACTTAATGCGGCATTTAAAGAAAAAAGGAGCAAAACGAAGACAGAGAATTCCCCAAAGATAAAAGTGCTTTAAATTTATGTAAATGAGACGCTCCTGGTGCTTCTCTCTGCCAGCGGCTCTAATGGCCAGTTCTCCAAAACTGCTTAATTGCCAAGAAGAAAGGAAAAAGGTAGATATTTCACGAGTCCGAAATGTGGCGAGAAAGGACCGTCATAAAAATATAAATTTTCACGAAGACTGACAATTTTTCTTCCTTCCTCTATAATGTATTCCTGGATTGCTCGAGCGAGGCTGTCAACTCAAAAAGAAAGGAAGAAAAGGGAATGACTAACTCCCAAGAAGAAAGGAATTTAAAACACATCCTCCGGTATGCCAGACAGTTATTTTAAGATAAAGAACCTAAAATTTTACGTGTACTTTCAGGCACTAGTTTATTTACATGCAAAGATCTAAAGTAATTGAATATTTTCCATGATGCTGCTTCTTTCGAGATGACTTTTCATGTAACTTATAGATATCATCTACATGGCACCGCTTCCATGGTACCTCATGTGTTTTTTCTTACACACACACACACACACACACACACACACACACACACACACACACACACACACATATATATATATATATATATATATATATATATATATATATATATATATATGTTAACGAGTTTTTTTCCGCTCATCATTATTTGCGGAAAACACTCGTTAGCATAAACACACAAAAACCACACCAACATCAGTTAACTTGAATTCATGTATGACCCTTTACATGACGCTGAATACACACGCACACACATACATATACTGTATATATATAAGAAAAAGCAAATGACATACCATGTAAACGGTGCCATGTAAATGATATCTAAATTACGTGAAAAGTCGTCTCGGAAGAGGCAGCATCATGGAAAATATTCAGTTACTTTAGATCTTTCAATGACGAAGAAATACGAGATGCCAAATGTGAGTAAAAGCAGTCTGAGTCAACCAAGAAATCAACGGCAGATTTCGGGGTGCACATGACCCTGCAGCAACACCACCATCAAAGGATTACCTCTGAAACAGCTGATTTCTGGCAGCCGGTGTTCCAGAGAAAGTTGAGAGACGCTGGAAGGCGAAGTGAATCGGATTCACACATCGCACCGACAACGGTAATGGCTGACCTCAATCGAGGGTGATCGTGTTATCAGCGAATCGGAAGCTTCTCTGCTAAACTAACCCATTTCTGGGATTAGGTCTCCATGCGAGATTCCCCCGTGTCAAGAGTTGCCAATCATTGTGTCAATTGGCGGGGAAAGCGAGTTTAAGCTACGGTCCTTAAATACAAATTCTCTCTCTCTCTCTCTCTCTCTCTCTCTCTCTCTCTCTCTCTCTCTCTCTCTCTGCCAAATGTAAGTGCACTAACGTAAATGTACTTACTCTAAGCACAGATTTAAATAGCTGAAGAACAAGAATGTGAATGCGTCAATACAACCACATACAAAAACATAAGACTCTTTATAACTGCTGTCAGTGCTGGCCATTGCACTGACAACGTTCCTTTGTTCATGTATCAAGTTGTCAAAAAGGAAGATTGCATTTTGCTCTACACGCAAGAACACACACACACACACACACACACACAATATATATATATATGTGTGTGTGTGTGCGTGTGTGTTGTGTGTGCGTGTGTTCTTGCGTGTAAAGCAAAATGCAATCTTCCTTTTTGACAACTTGATAAATGCACAAAGGAACGTTGTCAGTGAAATGGCTAGCACTGACAGCAGTTATAAAGAGTAAGTTCCATAATTTTGAATTTCATGAAAAGAAAAGAGAGCAGTGATGGAATATGTATGGAAAAAAATAAACTATATGTGGAAAAGCCATTTGCAAAGTCGGTAGGATAAAATGAAGTTGAAAACGTGGTCGCAAAGCCCTTCCTTGCTTCCCCTGACTTTCAATCAACGCTATCGATTATGTTCGTCGGTTTGCTGAATACTAAAACATCATCCCAGGGAAACTCTCCTTCCAAAAATCAAAAAAGGACCGAGATATAAAACTGGTAAAAATAGGAGAGGATGAAAACTTCCGTCGACCAAAAACAAAAGTATGGATATGTATAGACTAAGAATTAAAAAAAAGAATAAAAAAGGAATAGAATTAAAGCTTCCGAAAAGGCGCCGCTTCCTCCCAGCCTATAAACAACGGGAATTCCATTCAAACTCAATTTCATCGCCCTTGCACAACGGTCTTATATTTAAGTTTATGGCTAAATTTAGCGTCCGTTCTGTCCCCCTTAAAATAAAAGTTATGGGAAGAAGAAGCGGTTACCAGGAAAGTCTGGCTTGCCTGAAAAAGGGAGGAAGAATGCCACAGAGGAAATAAAAGTAAGAAATATCTGCCATTGCTTTAAAAACAGACCGGAACCAAGGGAATGGAATGAAAGTCCTCGTCAACAGCAGGGAAAGATGGCGAAACTCATTCTCAGATTATTTACGCAGTACGTATCTACTTAAATTAAATATGCAAGTAAAAATACATAAAGTATGTAAGCAAAAATAAAATAAATATGTAAGTAAAATATATAGGCTACCTACATATATAAAAAAAATACCATCCAGATTAATCTAAGACTAAACTTTTAGGGATATTATGAAAACTTTTTCATGTCTTTTCTGGAAGGAAAAAAATCACTTCCTACCAACGGAATCTAAGAGAAAGATGTAACGGGTTTCATCGTAAACAAAGACTTCTTTAAATAAGTTGAGAAATAATTTCTTTACAAAGACACTCAGTTAACAGAAAAATGTGGGTCTCACAGAAAATCCAATTGCTCCTTAAATCCCACACTGCTAATCTATAAACTAATAAACGAAAATCTCTTCCAAATGGGTAAATAAACGAAGAAGCCCTCCCCCAAGAACCCTATCATACGAACAAACTATTTAGATAATAGGGAACATATGAATGCATGTATGTATAATATATATATGCATATATATATATATATATATATATATATATATATATATGCATATTCACACATATATATACATATATATGTGTGTATACATGTGTAAACACATCAGCATAACATACCTCAGCATATCTGGTTTCTTTCCTAGTCAGACACAGTGTGATGGTTTTATTGCTATGCTACCCTTTTATAAATTGTGCATTTTAATCGTAATTATAATGTACAGGTTAATTTATAAAATAAATGGAACTGTTTAGCTGCGCGGATTATTTACAATGTTCATTTATAGACTTTATCAAAGGGCCGAACCTTTGTTACTCATCACGTTAGACCCCCTAAGTAGCTGAGAGAGAGAGAGAGAGAGAGAGAGAGAGAGAGAGAGAGAGAGAGAGAGAGAGAGAGAGAGTCTCAAAAGAATGTTTACATCATTGTCATGAATCCTTAATTATCTTTCCACCATCTCTATATTTAAGAGATATACTGCTCATCACTAAAGACGTAATTACAATCTCCCATTAGTGAAGCAGATATAACATGTGAATTCCATTAGGCCAAAAACAGAAA
>NC_089750.1:13850052-13852552 GCF_040412425.1 Macrobrachium rosenbergii | reverse complement strand
AATGTTGTGGTGACTTCTTCAATAACTCACAAGTCTTCAATACACTTACAGTTTGTGATGAGCAGTATACCCAAACGGATCATGAATTAAGCCTAGAAGACGCAACACATTCAAAGCGAACAACATAAGAAAAATGAAAAAAGTTAAACAATCTTGATGACGTATCAACCAGAAAAAAGTAAAGAATATAAAACAACAAAGAATCGTTCTACGACCGTTTTCCTACTGATTACTTTTCAATTTAAGTTTTAAATCGCAAAGCACCAACTAAAAAAGTCTTTGAATCACTACATCAACAGGCTTTTCAGGCCTCATTGTGTCAGACTGCAATACACACCAGAACCCTAAGGTCTGCTGCAATCTTGAAAGCACTGATTTTTGGGATAAAGCTTTTAAATATCAACACAACCATAAATACCAGGTGATGAAGCCTTTTGATCTGTGACGTTAATACAATAAACAGCAACCCTTCAAAAAACAAAAGGCGGAAGTCGTATCAAAGTTCCACCTTTCTAAATCGACTCTCTCTCTCTCTCTCTCTCTCTCTCTCTCTCTCTCTCTCTCTCTCTCTCTCTCTCTCGTTTTCTGTCTGATAGGCTAATCTAGCTCGTTAGCGGAGATTATAACAAAGTTATTACAACGGCAACGCAATTAACAAACAGCGCGACGAAAAGGGGGCCAGAGAGAGAGAGAGAGAGAGAGAGAGAGAGAGAGAGAGAGAGAGAGAGAGAGAGATTCATTATCATCCCGGAAAAGCTATCTTGCTGATGAAAGTGTGCAAAAGACCACTAACGAAAGAATGGCATAATTCCACAAAATGGTCGTTATTCTTGAAAGCCGAAAAGTGAACTCATGGAAAACAAGTAATGACATAAGGCTACTAAAAAATGTAAAAAAATACTTAATTACAGCTGCCCTGAATGTAACATTACCAACAAACTGCCTGCGGGCAATTGGAGCAGTTCAGTTTATTTTATGAAACAAAATCAACAGTTACATAACCATCACCACCTCCAACGCCACTTCTGTCCTTCTGGGCCTTGTCTTCCACAAATCTCCATTACTTCCAGCCTCCCATCTCGTATTTCTCATCCAAGTACGTCTGGGTGTTCCAACTCTTCAAGTGACCACGGGAGCCCAGTTGGCATTATCTCTACTATTTTCCCACGGGTTGTGTTAAGGACATGTCCAAGACATCTCCATGGCCCTTGTAACATTACCTCATCTAAAATGAGACTTAAATTATTCCACTTATATCACTTCTGCCTATACTGCATCTGACTCCTAATATTCTAACTAAAAGTGTTTTTTTTTTAACCTCAAATCGACAAAATCTTTTACATCGTTTTATTGTAATACAGTGATTCATGTCCGTTCAGCAATACAGATCGTAGTAAACTCGTGTATAATCTTACTTTCATATGCAATTTCAGTCTATCTGATTTCCAACTATTCAGACTGCCCATTGTTTGATTTGCCTTTTTCCGTCTTCCACTGAAAGTTCAAATCAAGAAAAACTTTACTGGATATCACTGATCCTACATATTTGAGATTCAACCCTATTAACCCTTTCTCCATCTAGTGTTATTCTGCCCCTTTGTGCATGCTTTGTCATTATTACTTCTGTATTTTTAGGATTTATTTTAGTCCCATCTCTCTACATATATCATGCATCCCATCAAGCAGCTTTTTAAATACTGTGGTATAAAGTACAAAAATTAAATTAAAATTTTGATTTATTTCACTCCACACTGACCTTTTTCTCTTAATAAAAAGTATTGCTGGGTAGTATAGGTTCACGTATAAAGCCTAAAAGGATTGGAGCTCTAAGTCTTATAAGAAGTAAACGCATAAATACGTATGTTCATAGATCCAAAATCCATATGGCATAAACATCATACTGTGGAATGGTCTTGAAAAGACATGCTAAAGTTAATTTCAAGTCATATGACTTATAGCACCATCAACTGTGCTTCAGAGTACGAAGCTCAAAGTTATCTTAAAAGAGATTCTTAAATCATTATCTGATCATGATCAAGAGTTTGCTTCGAACCCCTCAACGATGCGCAAACAGAACATTAAACAATTAACGCTGGACTGAATATGAATTCTCAGTTAAATTAAAAGCTGCTAATGCGAATTTTCCGGTACATTTTTGAAACTTCGCTGGCAGAATATTATGCTCATCACAGCAAATTAAATTATTCTCGAATACATCTCGGCCATTAATCGTATTAATAGTAGCAACAGCGAGGGTAAAATTAATAATTAGATGGGATTTTAGAACTGGTAAAGAATTTTTGTATTTTTATACTTTTATTAACACTAACTTTTAAATCTCCTTAATAAGACAGCGGGAAATAAAAACTTCTAAAAAACCTCTACGATAAAAACTATTCAGTCAGTCTTCGACAATTACACATAATGTATTATATTTTTTTTTTTACCTTCCGCCAAAATAATAATAGTAAAAACTGTTGTGTATAAGAAAATGTAACTC
>NC_089750.1:13815052-13845052 GCF_040412425.1 Macrobrachium rosenbergii | reverse complement strand
CAACATGAGCCAGATTCAGCTACTGATTTTCATTAATAAGACGAGCTGAGAATCATTTTCAAACATTTCATCTGTTATAAACTACATAAATGTAACGATCTTTAGCACCTGTAAAGAGGATTGTGCCAAATTTGGCCCCTGCCCAAAAAAGTGGGACTACAGTGTTTGTATTTATGACAAGGGAGTAACATTTCAATTAAAATTCTTGTAAAATAAGATGCAAAATCCTAATTTTCACGACTTCTATAGTCTTGACGTTAATGCTATATTTCAAGCAAATGTCAAATTTTGATGAAATTCTAAAAGGTTAGTGCTATACTAGCAAACTTAGACACGTAGCAACTTACTAGCGCGCGTAGACCTTTTAAAAACTATGATGTTAATGACAGGATTATTTAATTTTCCATAAATATTTACGATTCATAAGAACCACAGTGAAAAGAAGGAGCAAATTACCCTTTAATAAAGCCCACTGTCAATATTTAAAAGACTGTGCTACCAAATTTAAAATTCAACAAAATACAAATATTGCACGACATCACCAGGTCACGAAAAATAAGCGTACAAAAAGTTCAGAGAGAGAGAGAGAGAGAGAGAGAGAGAGAGAGAGAGAGAGAGAGAGAGAGAGAGACTAGCAATACAATACCAACGCCAACGAGAGAGAGAGAGAGAGAGAGAGAGATGGAACGTTTAATCACTACAAATAACTCCATCCATTAATAACTGACGACCCGACCACCACTCCATCCTCGTCCATTTTCACGCGCGTTTCTGAGTGATTTCCAGATGTTACAAAAACAAAGGGCAATTGAATATTATTATCCCTTGTTACTAATGAGGTTCCTATAAATTCTCTCCGTTTCACATTACCCATTAATGTTTGTTTCGCCCTAGAGAAGGGTAGTACGGGCTGATGGAAAGGGTGGATAAGGTTGAGGGGGAGAGAAAATGCAAAAACATAAATAAAAGGAAGTATAACAACTCATGGCAGACTGAAAAAATGGTCTACGAATGGTTTTCCACCGTTGATTTTGACAACTCTGATCATCGTTTGCATTCAGATATTCCCAACTAACCCTCCACCATGAGGTACTGGGTATGCAGTTAATTCTAATAATATATCGGGAAGCTTACTTACTATACAATTTTCCTAATGGTTTGCCCAAGTTGTAACTAAATATTCCGTTCAACCACCATAAACCGTCTAATGAGAATGCATTAAAAGTCAGAATGGGCATGATCTTCCTCAAATTGTGAGGTTATTTCTTAATTTAGAAAGCTGAACCTCTTGTAAATATCAGAGCTTAAAAGTCACTCATGAAAAGTAAGCCAACATTGTCCAACCGTAAGTTTCGGAGAAAAACTGGAAGAAACTTTTATTTAAATAATATAAGTTAGCAAAGTTAATCATAAGTCCACGATTTATAACAATTTACCACTTTTACTGTATTCAGAAGATTACTTCATAATTTGACAATCAGGCACACTTACCTCACTAGTGGGTTTTAGAGGGCGTTAATTTCAAGGTATTGATTAGTTATTTAAAATATGTCATTTAATTTTAATTGAATTTTACGCATTTCTTTTTCCTGTAATGTTATCATATTTAAAACACATACCCGCGCAAAGGGAGAGAGAATTTATAAGAGAAAAACCATAGTGAACATGGGAAGATATTTCTCATAAAGAGGGGCAAAGATGAAGAGATGACCTTGTTCCAGCTGGCAGCTGTTGTCCGAGACCGGTGGCTTCAATGGACAGACTCCCACCAGCATAAACTGCTAACGGGATAAAATAAAGGCAAGATGCAAAATTCCAGTGTTGAAAGTTTTCCTCCTCGAGTCGTATATCTAGTCCAGCTTTCGTGTCGGTATAAATATACAAAATTCTCTTCGTCTATTGTTAAACAAATAACATTCACATTGCTGGTAGAATATGAACTACGAAAAGATAACGTAATAATCCAGTTGCATGTCAGAAACCGCCTAACCAAATTTCGCAGGCAAAGAAGAAAATTTGTAATATTTTATCTTACCTTCTGAAAAACCTACAAATATTTCCAATTCTCTTGACAAAAATGTATTGTAAGGTAAAATTAGCTGATATTTCAGCTGCTAAAAGTATGGCAAGCTAAATATTCTTTTTACTATCTGACCATCAGATTCTTCAGTTGAAATAGACAAAGTAGGCTACATGGGGCATAAAACATATGACAAGAATAACTCCCACCAACAGAAGAAATCCCTTCTTTAACACCTATTTTTTTTAAATGTTACCAAGACAATATATAAAAAAAGTAAAATAGTATTCATATGCAATCGACCAAACATTCTGCAGCCAGTATAAATATGCATATGAAGTACAGACATCTTTACATGTGTACATACAAATATGTAAAGCATGAACAACAAACCTATGAAATTATTAATAGCTTGCAAACCACACATCCTTAATGTGATTATAAAAAAACCTATAGAAATATAGACGGCATGAATACAACACCGTTACCAAAAAGAAAAACAAGTAAATACCCAGGCAAATCCCTTAATGAAAAAAAAAAAACCATGGTCATGCCAAAGCACCTTCGTGGCTCAGAACAAGTAAAACGCACCAATAAAACGCGAATGTTATTGCACCATATGCGGAGGAGAACGACACGTATAGCACGACGCCCCTCCCACAAGGTCAATTATTCCGTAGTAGAGATAAAGAAGGAAGTGATGCTGCTGCTGACTCAGTCTCTCTCCTGCAGGGGTTCCTGCACCGGCCCTGCCTTCAGGAGAAAGGACCATTAAAGGAAAACGGGACACAAACGGAAGTCTCTTCTATTCACAAGTCTCTGGGAAGGTTCACAAGAAGATGAAACCTAAAAGCACACATACCACACCAACCGAAGGAAACTTTGGTTTCAATTAAAATACCTCTGACGAGCTCTTGTGTGCGGCTGTGCGTGGGCAGTAAGTACTGGTAGTGGGATATCCACCCAATTGTCTCGGTCTTAATTAAACATTTTTCAAATGAACGTTTCTCTGCGGACCAATATTTTTTGCGTTGCTTGCAACATGGTCGCATTGCAAGCAAATTACAGGTAATTGCAATTTTGCATTCACAACCGTGATTAGTGGCCTGCTTGACTACTTAATCTTACATGATCACGTGAACCGACCCTAAAATTCTCTCTCTCTCTCTCTCTCTCTCTCTCTCTCTCTCTCTCTCTCTCTCTCTTGTTAGACAAGCATAGCGCATAATAACATTTTAAGCTATGGGATTCCACTGCTTAACCCTGCGAAAGAATTGAAATAAACTCCTAAAAATACATTTCAAAAAGTACGAATCTTTTTCCTGATTACCACAGGAAAGATCATATTTCGGGATTTGGTGGACTTAAAAAAGCAATTTTCTACATGATTATTCATCCCGAAGTGCTTCTCAAGAGACTTCCAAATTTCAGTCATATAATTGTACGTACTTACGTGCATGACACACACACGCACATGCACACGGGCGGGCGCTCGCACACACACATATATATGTATATATATTTGTTAAACTTTATCACTTACACAACTGTTCTACGCATTAATACAATTAATGATAGGACCTCATTTATATCGGATGGTATATAGACGATGAGGACAGTTGGTCCTGGAAAGTTTCCTGAATAAATATCTCCGCTAGATACCATCCAGTTCAAATGAGATCCTATTATTAAATATGTATGTATATATATATATATATATATATATATATATATATATATATATATATATATATATATATATATATATATATATATATAGAGAGAGAGAGAGAGAGAGAGAGAGAGAGAGAGAGAGAGAGAAAAGTACATTGAATTTCTATGTATGTACATGCACAAACAATATTTAGAAATAAATATAAATATAAACAACATGCATCCAAATATTTACCTATCCGTCTGTATTTGTGAGAGCCTGTGTGTTACAAACCGTTTAATTTGCGTATGGTATAAACATATGCTTGTAAATCAAAAATACATTGATGAAGATATTCACAGCTTTAACAAAGGAGACAAATAAAAACCTATATGATTCCAATAAAATCTATATCTTAGATGGTAAATACAAAGAAAACAGGGACAGTTAGGAACTAGAAGAAGGACCTCTTAAGCAATGCATACAGTGATGAGCAAGATTTCTATAAAGAACAGCTTCTTCAAAAATGACAGTGTTTTAACAGTCACTCAAACAATGATAAATTTAATGGAAGTACATTCTCAGTAGCAGGAATAAATTAAAAGAACACATAGCTTATCCTCTGGGGATGAACAATGAGATTTCGTCTTCAGGGTTCTACTGATTATCGGGAATGATTGGTTTATTACGTAAGCCAAAAGAAACGAAGGGCTTTAAAAGGAAAGCATGTGCGGTAGTAGCCTAATAACTAAAAATTTTGCTGCCTATCAAATAAGCAGTGAGTAAAGACCAGCAATGGACTCTTAAGCTAAGTAACATTCACCACTGATTCTAAGGAATTACCATATATACAGGTCTGAAAATGTGGTAATAGAATTAAAACTATGAGGCCTCTGGTGACACAGAAAAAAAATGATTCTAGGGTATTAGTAAAGTTGTAATACATCTACTATGAAATACTCCAAAGCAACACTAATGAGGCGGGTTGTAAGTGGGGTCTTTTGGGTTATAAGAATAAGCCAACTGATTCTTTAATACTGTAGCTATCAGAGATATTAGATGAGAATGTCTACAAGAAAAACCCTCAAGAGTGAATGGTTAGATATCTTAATCGTAAGCATAAAAAGAGCAGTACTATTAATAGCGTATATCATTTGCTTCATATAAAGACCGAAATCGAATAATCAAAACTGGTCATTAGTCAGAAGTATGGATGGATTCAAAACGAGAGAGAGAGAGAGAGAGAGAGAGAGAGAGAGAGAGAGAGAGAGAGAGAGAGAGAGAGAGAGAGAGAGAGAGAGAGAGAGACACTCTTAGATCGTTTGCATCTTCAAGAAGAGCTTTCACAAGATTATAAAATTTTTCTTTTTTGATTTGTCGATAGCCTCCGAACACAGGAGGGTGGAAAACTGGATCATTCAGATGTATGGGCGCACGGGCGCCTGGAATCCGTCTGCGGCATAATAGCTGTCTGGTCCAAAATTCAGTAAAGAAATTTCCACTTTTCAGTCTTCATCTTTCTTTTTATCTAGGAATATTAATTTAATTTGTATTCAGCTTTCTGCAAAGCCATTATTCGTTATACATTTAGTCCTTCTGTTCCAGGAGCTGGGAATCCAAGCCTCGCATACGAAAGGGATTATGAAAATAAAATCTTCGAAAATGAAATAACAGCAGGAACATAAAAATATGATAAAAAAAATTCTAAGCTTAACGCGTCATCAACGCAAATACGCACGTAACGTGCTGCATATTGAACACTAGACTGGCAAGAAACATGTAAAAAAAAAAAAGAAAAAAAAAAATTATCAACCCACTGACTATAACAAATACGAATTACTTTATACTTGAGAGAGAGAGAGAGAGAGAGAGAGAGAGAGAGAGAGAGAGAGAGAGAGAGAGACTTACTCTATATGCCCATAAAATATCTGTTTGTATGCACAAAAAGAAAGAAAAAATGCGTGTCGCAAGCTCCAAATAAAACGGAGCAGCCCTTTCAACATCCCAGAAAACAAGATGCGACGTAATCGCGCCAAACAAACATTTTTATATCAGATACTCGTAGCTATATATCCAATGAGGAATCAGCCAATTCGCAGAACCCAACTCTTCACCCGACATCTCTCTTGCTTTCCTTATCTATTTATTTTGCTAGGTGGCCTCAGGGACATTCCCGAGAAAAGCTTCGTATCTTAGACAACTTTTCCTCATACAGGCATTTAACTTTACACCAAGTTTCAAGAAAGTAGCTCAAGCTTTAAATGGACTGGTGGTTTTTTCTTCTTCTCTCCTTCTTTCCAGCCTTACAGCCACCGCAGCAATCGCAATTCAGGGCAATAATTTGTCGAAGTCTGGGTGCTCGATCCCGGAACAGTTCAAATGACATTCAGGGTAATTTCATTAAGTGTTGCAACTTTGTTTCTTCGTTTCTGTCTTTATAATTTGTTCTGTGTTATTTTGGAATTAGTTCACGGATCAGTAAAGAAATCCTGATAAAATTCTGTTTTGAGAAATGAAATCACAGTAACAATAATATTAGTGTAAAATGAGCAAAGTTGGGCAACAAAGTTATTTAAGAAGGCAGTTTTCCATCATATCCTCCAGAAGCTGGCCTGAACACATTCTTGAATAACTTAGGATTCTTGGAAGATTTTTTTACCTTTCCATTCACTTCAATCAATGGAATGGAAGATTACAACAGCAGCTGTTATTTTCCTTTCATCTTCCAAATGCTTCTTCGCTTCCTTTTCCAACCTCTTTTAACAATAAACCATCATTATTTATAAACACACGCCGGTGAAGATTTACTCCATTACAGACAGTGTTTCCAAGAATAATGACATTCTCTGCGTCACGAGTAATGAAGTCGCTATGTCTATTGTGATAACTCCCTCACATTTTATAACATATGTCATTAAGGATGTTACTCTTTATCTTAAAACAAATTATATCTAACATGAAAATCTGATACCTCGCGTATTTTGCGTTAAATATTGAAAACAGAAAGGGTCATTATTTATCTATAATGGCTCAATGGGCCAAAACGTAGTGCCCCACAAATCGCTGGCCATGGAAAACAAACCATGTTGAAAATGATTACACAGAATAAATGAGTTTTATATATATATATATATATATATATATATATATATATATATATATATATATATATATATATATATATAGGTGATTAATGAAACACTCACAACACATGTCGACCATTTCAAGCTTTCCTTTACAGGAAAGAGGATATTAAATCCAGTATTTTAATCAGAATCGAGTATCAGTGTCAAAAGTTAGTATTAACGTCGACGGTGTTATCATTTGTATCCGACGCAGATTCTGACGACACCGAGAGCTTATGTCAGAAGTTAGAATTATTATCAGAAGAGGGTCTTAATGTGACATATGAGAGAACAGATGTAATACTTTCTTAGCTACGGAAATCCCTGAAAGACTTGTTAAATCATTCAACTATTTATAAGCGAGAACCGTGAGCGTTGATGCTGCCTCAAACAAACACGATCCTTATTAATATTGCTGCTGCTATGAGTTTTTTTACTGCTATTTCTCTCGCTGTTCGTTCTATTTAACGAGTTCATAAGTGTAATGGGCACTATATACAGCACATATTCACCCGTTTTCTGAGTGTGTGTGTGTCTGCAAAAGAGAGAGAGAGAGAGAGAGAGAGAGAGAGAGAGAGAGAGAGAGAGAGAGAGAGAGAGAGAGACTATATACCTTAACTACAAAAATGAAGACAAAAACTAAGTTAACATTTTATTAGCCTCTAAGGAATAGCTCGAGGAATAGGATCAAGTTTTCCCCCCATAACCGAGGCGCCCTCTAACACAACAAATGGCTCAGTTTGGCAAAACTTTTAAATGCGTCTTGATTTCCGCCCCCATTTTTTAGGCATACTTGGTACCAGAAAGATGATATGGGCCCGTAAGACCGCTATGCCGCGAAGATGACAACAAGTAGGAAATATATACAAAAAGAGAGATCTAAAATCTGGGACAAATTAGAAAGGCATCCTGTTCAGGGAAAGCAGATTCTCCCAGTTCACTACTTTTGTATATTAATCATATTTATTTATTTATTCTCGAGAGAAATGTAGAGAAAACGTCTATTCTAGAGCATCTCTGAATTTCCGTGAGATCATTTACATGAGAGAACAAAATTTGTCGTAATGGCTTTTGTGGTATCTAAATTACAGACCCTTAGCAAAATATGGCTGACGTAACCGGACTTTATGATGATAAGATAACAGCACCCGAGAGAGAGAGAGAGAGAGAGAGAGAGAGAGAGAGAGAGAGAGAGAGAGAGAGAGAGAGAGAACGTCAAGACTGAACAAAGAGAGAAAAGAAAGCCAATGCTAACCCTGAACAGAGATAAAGAAGACGATATTGTGAAAGGGGGACTCCCTAAACTTTTGAAGTTGCTTTCATGAGCAAATTATTTTTTGACTGGGAACGATAACAAACAAACCACTCGTGACGTATAATTTCAATCACTCTCTGCACGATATTCTTCCTTGAGGCGAAAATGTCATCACGAATTTTGAAAATATAAGATAAGAAGAGAAATGCAGTATCCTTTCCTGGAAATTTCCTGGGTCTTTCTAGCAAAATAATCCTGACGTATAATAACGGGTGTCTTCGATTTCCGGTACAAGTGAAGTCTTATTCCTCGGTCCCCTTCCAGGATCACTGTATATTATCAGAGTGATATCCCAACATAAAGGACAATTACAATTAAAAGAATATAAATATGGATCACTTAAAATTTGGGGGAAAAAATTCAAATAATCTAAAACAAGAACTGCCGTATAACATGGTACAAAAATTCCTTACTAGCGCTACTACTACTACTAATACGAATAATAATAAACCGTATTTTTGTACCCTGTTACGCTTACATCGGCTCCTGAAATTTCTTCTTCCATCTCATATACAAATAATCACTTAACAAGGCAAACAATTTAGTTTGTTTAAACTGCTGCCGACCGGCAAGCTACTCCCGATATTGCTACACTGAGCGAGTGAATGCCCTCAAAACTACAACCGTAAACGAAAAGAAAGCTACAATGCTAAGAAATACTACAATCACTGCTAAAACTGCAGCCAATAGAAATAATAACTATAATCCGTAAGAATGAAATCGAACTAAGTGAAAAATCTATTAAGAACTATACCCACTTACAAAAGATACCATCAATGGGTTAAAAACAAAAGAAAAAAATGCAACCACTGCAATAAACACTTAAGAAGCGAGCATAAATAATAACACGGTGCAACCGCATACGACACAAAAGCAGTCCTAACGCCAGCAGTAATTCATCCGCTTGCAGTTCTTGCTTCAATGAAGATGCTTAAAGCTACGAATGACTCCATACTAAAGTACTGAATTATCTGGTAATTCTCGTGGAGTTTGGGGTGTGGTTGGCGGAAAGTAGAGAGAGAGAGAGAGAGAGAGAGAGAGAGAGAGAGAGAGAGAGAGAGAGAGAGAGAGAGAGAGAGAGAGAGTGTTTGGTTAGTTTCAACATTAATGAAGAGTGGGGTCAGGTAATCGAAATTGCATGATGGTACCCTAAATCAGGCTTCTAATGTTCACAACAGGAAAATGTCTTTAAAATAAGGATATACGTGCTGAGGAAGAGAGGAAATCTCCGAACACAAAACAAAGCAGAGATAACAAAACCCAACCGCTGGTAAGTGAATGGGAAATGATACTTAAAATTAAAGAGGAAAAGAGAAATGAAACTCATTTCATGACGAACTGAACAGCATCACAAAAAAACTCACCTAAAACAATTCAGTGAAGTATATATATCATGCGGGCTATTCAGCAAAAAGACATGAGAGTGTGACAGCAATAACTAATATGCTAAAATGAACAAGACCAGATAATTTATTTTACTCATGTTTTCGTTAAAAGGCACTAAAACGACAATGTTATATTGCACCTTTATAAAAACCAAACTTTTTCCAGTTAAAATGGGAAAACTCATAACCCTATTAAAAAGAAGGAAATAAACATAAAAAGATCCCTGTAAAATACAGTATATTGCAAACAACGGGGAAGTGATAAGTTAATCCGCGTTTTGAGGAAAACAAGGATGAAAGCCAAAATTCAAGGCACATTTTACCTATATACTTTTGCTACTTTCATTTGCAGATTACCATACTTCTCTTGGGTCAAGTTATTCACATATGGGCATTCTCTCCTGCGGAAGTTCATGTGCGCGCATTAAGAAAACTACAAAACAGAGGAAGGAAAACAGTTAACGACTGAAGCTCATGCAGGACCTTTTAATGCTTAAAAAAACATAAACTTTACTCCAAATTAAACGGAATATCCTACCGGCACAACTTATCAACCTCGTATAATTTCTAGCCATATTTAAAAAACCTGCATTCAGTTTCTTTAACTACATAGTGCCCAATCTACGAAAGAAAACCATATCAAAGGCTTCGTTTTTCGGCCATTAGATATGCTATAAATGTCAATGATTCCAGACTGGAATTACTGTAAATCTGGGAGAGTCCCATCAAAAACCATATGGCAACGATGCCATTCAAGGCAATTTGGGAACAAGGTGTGTCCTGAACAAAGCGTAATGAACTACCTCAGGGCTCTTAACACACTTGTGGCGACCGTGTTTGATCATAAATGAGGGACTCTTGCTATGCAAAGTATCGCATTCATTAACGGTATATTTATGAACTGACTCTGAATAAGAAACACAAGAGAGAGCATAACAGTACAATAATTCTAATAGAGATATTATTTATATTTAAGTAAGACCTTTGCTTTCTTCCGTTTCAGCACTCACCCGGGGGCCCTTTCCTCTTGGAGAATTGAACTGAACTGAATTGAATTGAATAGAGAATTTAGGCCAAAGGCCAAGAACTGGGACCTATGAGGTCATTCATCTCTGAAGCGGAAATTGACAGTAAAAAAGGTTTGAAAAGTGTAACAGGAGGGAAAACCTCGCAGTTGCACTATGAATCAATTGTCAAGAGAGGGTGGAAAGTAAGACAGAAGAAAAAGGATATGAAAGGAGGTGCAGTAAAAAGAACGAAAGGGGTTGCAGCTAGGGGCCAAAGGCACGCCGCAAAGAACCTCAAGTAATCCCTACAGTGCACCGCATGAGGTGCACTGACGGCACTACCCCCCTACGGGGTTTCCTCTAGGAAAGGTCTATTCAAAACGCTCGCGGATACAAATACACAAACACATACATAGGCACGCACATACAAAAATTAACTACACATACAAACTAGAGATGAAACGAAGAGCAAACATTTACATTACATAATTCACCTAAACGATCGGATTTTACATGCACGCGATCTGTTATTGTAGCCAAGTATCAGTTAGAAGAGGGGCGAAGGTATTGATTCAGGCAGAGTTGCAAATCGCAAAGGTAACTGCTTGTACGTTCAATTACAAGCGTTGGCCTACCATTGTTTTCATATGTCTTCTGGGGGTTAATTATTATTAGTAATGTAAGTATTGCTACAATGTATATTGGCTGTAACATACGGCAACTGCTCTCTCTTGATATAAACATCACAGATACATACATGCATACATGTATATATATATATATATATATATATATATATATATATATATATATATATATATATAGGCTATATATATATATATATATATATATATATATATATATATATATATATATATATATATATATATATATATATATTAGTAAATATTGCAAAGTTGCGTAATTCCAGTCTCTATGATCATGGTAGTTATCACTGTCAATGATAATAGCAATACTAATAACTGCGGCGGATATTAAAAGAAAAATCTTCATCCAAAGAGCATTTTGCGATTGCATGCCACTCCACTTTCCCAGGTGAGTTTAATGCACCCGATAAAAAAATGAATTTACAGAAAACACAAAGAAGTTCTCAGAATATTCATCGATATTGCATGAATGTTTGACTAACATTTGCAACTTCACACGATGTACTTCTTGATTCAAGTTTAATCCTATTCGTACTCGACTACAGCTCAATGTAGAATATTTTTTTTTATCGAAGTCAGGGCTGAACTTCTATTCATACAAAGAAAACTATTTTAAATAATATGGATATATATATATATATATATATATATATATATATATATATATATATATATATATATATATATATATATATATATATATATATATATATATATATATATATATATATATACATAGACATACACACACATACATACATACATATATATATATATATATATATATATATATATATATATATATATATATATATATATATATATATATATGCGGAATAGACAACGGCACGCCTAGTTTAGTCTAGCCATACAAAACTGAAGCTTTGTCTAACGACGAAGATTATAGGAAACGGGGAAAGTAGACGAAAGAAGGAAATTCCATGTGGGCATCAGTATATTCAACAGACTGGAATCAAAGCGGACTACGAAGAAAAACTTCAAAAGGGCGAAATCTCGAGATCATTACCGACTGACAATTGTGAAGGAGCTCTTCACCTGTTGAAAGTAGCCCTTTCAATATGTAGGGAGTTCCTCGTTGGACGAGTCGGTAGAGTTCTCAACTAGCACTCTGCTAGGCCCGAGTTCGAGTCTCCGGCCGGCCAATGAAGAATTAGAGGTATTTATTTCTGGTGATAGAAATTCATTTCTCGGTATAATGTGGTTCGGATTCCACAATAAGCTGTAGGTCCCGTGCTAGGTAGCCAATTGGTTCTTAGCCACGTAAAATAAGTCTAATCCTTCGGGCCAGCCCTAGAAGAGCTGTTAATCAGCTCAGTGGTCTGGTTAAACTAAGTTATATTATATATTATATATATTATATGTAGGGATCATTTTTCATACCCAAGAAGTCTATGTGCCATTAATTCGTAATTTTTAAAATCACTCAGGACGACCTATGCCATTTTCAATGATGTTAAACCTTTGTTAAAGTAAGCACCCGATTAAATATCTGTAACATAGCTGTGACATGTTCATGCGGACGATCGACCGATAACCATCATGGATTTAAAAAAAAACTATTATATTACCCCCGGATAAAATACACATCGGATTTTTCACTGATACTCCTTTGATATTCTGCACCTACTGCTTAAAAGCCATAATTACCATGATCCCTGATATTATATAAAAAACAGTGAAAGTTTGTGAAACAAAATGGCCAGCGGTGACGAAATTCCTAATTGGCCTTTTATCTGTAACCCGACCTTGACCTCACTTTGTAAATTGGCTTTAGTAGTGGAATAGGCTTACCAAATATTTCGTATAGTTCAAAAGTTACAGATAAGGAAAAATAAAAAAAAAATAAACTATTGATATCGCGGGCGAACGGATACACACAGACAAACAAGGTCAATTACTAGATGGCACCGCACGGTAAATCCGGGGCATCATAAACACGGGGAAAACCAGGACGTAAGCCCCTTTTCATTTTTTCCGGAAAGGAATACAAGCTCTATACACATTACCTTATACACCGAAAACGATAAACTTTTCATGAACCATAATCCAGTACTTTATGGGCCAAGATCTCATTACTGATATCCTACTCTCTAAACATCAAGCTAAATTATTATAGAGGAGGGGAGGCTTAAATAAAGAACTTTACAAAAGTTAACAGCCTCACGAGGAGGCGTATGAATACAGCGTCACCATCGTGCCAAATTGCATTGTTGCGTCAAAATGCGGAGATGACAGTGGTTGTTGCTGACGCATGATAATACTGACTGAAGGAAATGGATATAATATATTCCAGAACCTTTTCAGAGAAGCGATATATATACATCAGAGTCTTCTTAGTGAAAAATTAGTATTCTTAGTGAGAATTAAATTAATCTTATCAATAATTAGCAGAGAGATTTTAAAATCATACATAAGATTCTATGAGTTTTAGCAACCCTTCACACATATTTTGGGATGCTTTTACTCTTCTGTGAGTAGAGGCAGCAAGCAGTCTTTCATCTTACAAACGACAACATTTTCGCCAACCAAGCAAATCGGAATGACTATTTCTGGAAAAAAATACTGGATATTCACACCATGTAAACCACATAACCTAACTGTGTGCAAAACATCATTTCTTTTTTTTCAAATCGTACCACATCAAACATCTTTTGCTACTGTACTCCACTTTTACCCGTGGAAATTCTTAAATACTCGTCCTTTTACAGAAACCAAAAGGGTTAACTGGAAAATCCACCAATGATAAAATCCGTTTCCACTTGAAAAACCCGTTTTTACAAGGGGGGCTGGATCTCTTAGTTTACTTATCCCTCTCACGCCTCACAAGGGGAACCTAAAGACGAATCGAAGTTAAATCATGAGATACAAATAAAAACCGATTCCTGCACAAGAACTTCTGCTCACCCTCATATTTTGGAATGAATTGTTAGCTTCATAACAAGAATCAGTACATACAGTGCGATAACTGCTCAATCTTCAGAGGCACGAGAATCTTTAACAAGGGCAGAATATCCTGATAAGCAGGTCGTTGAGCGAAACTAACATTTTGTTATGGCTATAAACAGAATAAAAATGTCCTCTAAGGTTTCGGTTCAGATAAAATGAAGATATGTGTGATGATGAGGAACCTCGGCGATATGCCTGTCACCACAAAAGAAAGAAGCAAGTCGCACATACACACCTGAATTTCCATTCTTTTTCTTTTCTCTCTCTCTACCACACACACACAAATGTGTGTGTGTGTGTGTGTGTGTGTGTGTGTGTATGTATCTATGTATGTATATATATATATATATATATATATATATATATATATATATATATATATATATATTTATATATATATATATATGTGTGTGTGTAATGTATGTAAGTGTATATATATATATATATATATATATATATATATATATATATATATATATATATATATATGATACATATGTATATAAATGTATGTAAAGTGTGTGTTACGCCCTTGGATGGTGTTTCAGATTCTCAGCAATTCTTTTCTGGATGAAGCTGCTGGCTCCCATGCAGTTTTCTACCTACACACACACACACACACACATATATATATATATATATATATATATATATATATATATATATATATATATATATATATATATACATATACATACATACGATATGGGCTATAATCATTGATACCTTTTGGTTGCATGAACTTCTTTGAGAAAGTTTATATGTAAATAAACGTTTAGTATTATAGGCCTATATATGTGATACCCTACACACATACAAATATATATATATATATATATATATATATATATATATATATATATATATATATATATATATATATAACACACACACGTATTAAATATTTTATACACACACATTTATATACCAAACATACATGTCCGCATACCGCTAAAATTCTGAACACAGTTTATTAAAAGACGTACTTCGGAAAATATAATTATACAGAACCGTAAATTGCCTGCTATTTACTCTATAAAACACATAACAATTCATCCTCTATTGGTTAATATAAAAATTATAATGAATATTTCGCAATTTTATGAAATAATATTGTTAAAATATAACAATATTATTTGCGTATACACATGTTGATATATACATACAGTTGGTGAATCACAATTGAACGACATGAGTAATGGTACATTATCACAAGCTAAACTTATAAACCTTATGCAAACACTTATGTGAGTGTTCGTGATTAAGTCTCATAATTTGTGTTCTGTCTGGAATATCATTATATCTGTGTATCATGGTTATACCTGGCATGGCTGGGTTTCTGTATAGTTCAAATACACTTTGAAGTGTATTTGAGCAATATCCTTCGTATGAATATGTATTTAATTGTAAGCCTTGGTATCAGGGCGGGTTTGCATGACAGACTTAGTGTCTGAGTGTGGAGACTGTATGTGCGTGTTTGCCTGCAAGACTCGTATATGAACATGTTTGCATATACGACTTTGCATGGGTTGTGTTTATGTATTTAAGACGTAGTATGTGTGGGTATTTGTGCGTAAGCCTTAGTGTACGTATTTGCTCCTGTGTGCACTCCTGAATAGGCCGGATAAGGCACCGGCCTGTCTTGCTTTAAGCATCCCATTAACCGCTGGAATTAACACAGACATCTCCCACGCCTTGAGCCACTGGAGCACAAAAACTATACCATCACTACCTCAACAAAAGAGACCATTATTCACTATAAGTTAGGGATGAATCAAGAAAATATTGGTCATACTTATTATTTTTGCCCTTTTTACAAAAGAAAAAAATTAAATGTAATTTGTAGTTACTATGTCACTCGAGCCATCTTCCATCACAGAAAATATATGGAAGAAGATTCATATGATATTCTATGAAATACAAAATAACACAAGTCACAGTTTGCCTTCACTCCTATATTGCAATACCTAAAAATTAAATAAATAAAAGTGGTCGGTGAAGTGTTCAAAATTCTCCGTTGGAAATGATTCAACCTTTGTTGAATATCCACATGAAAGAATGAATTAATCTGCGAGCACTAGAGAGCAACGAATTGAATTCCGGTAAATTATAACTCATTAAGTAAGCACAGGTACGGAGATGGCACAAGACACTACCATCCAACACAGCGGTCCAGGCGCTACTGGAAGAGAGCCGCCACTACCACGCTCACTACTACCGACCCTTCCAAGACCCATCAGGTCCAGGGCTTAACGCCTCTGGAGAGTTGACCCTTCCACCCATGCTCTCTCTCTCTCTCTCTCTCTCTCTCTCTCTCTCTCTCTCCCTCCAAACGAGTGTTGTTAAAAGCATAGAGAGAGAGAGAGAGAGAGAGAGAGAGAGAGAGAGAGAGAGAGAGAGAGAGAGAGAGAGAAATTGGGCAACCACTTTCCTTTTAGGAGCACAGACCTAAGGGATGTCCATCCTAACAACTTTTTTCTAGTCCTAGCCGGAAGGCACATGAAATGAGAAAGGAAGAAAGGTGCACATGAAATGTTTACTCGTAATTACAATCCAGAATAAATAATTTAAAGAAACAATGTGAGGGGAGAAAATTATCAATTGAACAATAGATATATCAACGAGCAGGAGAAATTCATACAAAAAGAGTGAAGGAACAACACCCCCTAAAATCCAATAAATATGCAAAAACTTCCTGCTTCTCTCTCTCTCTCTCTCTCTCTCTCTCTCTCTCTCTCTCTCTCTCAAAGGCAAAAGGATTTTCAATGTTTTGCGACTAGAAAAAACAACACTCACATCCCGACTCCGAGCTTTTCCCTACCCCCCAAAAAAGGGGAGGACATCTGGAATTTAATAACACAAGTCCGAGAGAGAAAACGGGCGAAGTAATGAGGTTTATTTTTTAAAAAACCTCACAAGTAGCAGAGGGAAAATTGAGACATATGGAGTGTCCTTTGTTCACTCAAATACTGTATACACACACCCAGACATACATACATACATACATTATATTATATATATATATATATATATATATATATATATATATATATATATATATATATATATATATATATATACATACATATAAATATTATATATATATAATATGTAATTCCAATGATAAGAGGTACAATTGTAGATAAACACTCCTATTCAATATTAGGAGATTCACACAACTACACAGAAGGACCGTCAGATGGGCGCTATACGCCCTACTCTCTCTCTCTCTCACACACACACACACACACTGCTTCATTAACTTCTATCTTACGTACACTCAAATACTTCCGGATATTAAGGACCTTATCTTGTGTTTACAAGGTCCTTGGTTCGAAACCGGCTAAAAACTCATCAGATGACCCGGCTGTAAATGAGTGCTAGCATTAGATGGAGTCAAGAATATGGGGAGACTTGCGTAGAACCGGAAGGTTCTATCCATCTGGTGCTTCTATCCCAAAAGACGAAAATGGGGTATGGTGAAATTTTGTTAAATTATATATATATATATATATATATATATATATATATATATATATATATATATATGTATATACACACACATATATATACATAAATTTCTGATTCACGTCAGGATCGAACCCAGGTCGTCAGAAATTTATTTCTGTTCCACACGTGATTGTCTGTTGATTATTTCTAATACACACACACATATATATATGCATACATAATTTTAAAAATTTCACCATTGCCTATTTACATAGGCAGAGAGAGAGAGAGAGAGAGAGAGAGAGAGAGAGAGAGAGAGAGAGAGAGAGAGAGAGAGAGAGAGAGAGAGAGAATGTAATTGTACCCAGATGTCGCTGTCACCTTAATATGCAAATCTGGTAACCGGAACAAAAGGACATGGGTATAATAGAGAGTGTTATTTGAAGACTTCAGATATATATTACGACAGAACATGAAAAGAGCGAATAAAGAGTAGGACTGATGTGGACTGCGGGAAACTTCTCTATTCCTTTCGCCGGAATATGCTATTTCTCCACACCTAGGGCGTTTTCTCTAAATGAATCATAAAAAAAGGGAAATTATCCACTGTCAGACGAAATGTACAGTATATCTCTGAGTGCCACATTAATATCGGGTGAGAGAAAGAGAGAGAATATATATATATATATATATATATATATATATATATATATATATATATATATATATATATATATATATAATATATATTATATATATATATATATATATATATATATATATATATATATATATATATATATATATATTTATATACAGTTAAGGAAACATGGTTCTAGTCACAATATGAGTGGGTTATTCCAAACAAACTGCTGAAAACGTCGGTCCAGACACCACTGAAAAACAGCATTGGAGCAGAACCTTCGGCTTGCAACGTCATCCCATTTTTTCTGAAAACTGAAAAGCAATGATATGTGCATATATATGAGCGTGCAAGAGCCCGCGCGTGTGTGCATATGAAACAAGTCTACGGTAGCTGCCCTTTGAAACTTAGTTACAAAACCAAAAAACCATACCATTGGCCTGGTTTATGAACCAATGGGAAGTTACAAAACCAAAGAACGATAACACTGGCCTGGTTTATAAACCAATGGGACGAAAAATTACCTCTTTCTCTGAACCCAAACGTAATAACGACGATCCTCTTCTAGGAATAAGACACTGAATCAACAGTAACCAATGAACATGGGGTTCACAATCCCACGCTCCGTGCTACTTTTGCAGAATGACAGAGAATGTATTATGCGGTTCTGAATGTACAGGACACGGAAGTCCAGATGCGTTTAATTATAGAAAGACGGAAGTCATGACACTTTGTGATACCAACTTGAAAGGGGTTGATGGAGAGTCGAGGCCTTAGAATTAAACAGGCATTACGATTCAGGAATCACAGGAGTGGGTGCACGACTTCGGAGAGTGACTCACTGTACAGAAGGGGTGTGCGTGAGCCTGTTGATATAATATACACACATTTTGTATATATATATATATATATATATATATATATATATATATATATATATATATATATATATATATATATATTTATATACTTCTATTGAAGTCAACGGCACTGTTCGTAGATACTATCTTCTTATCAAGACTTTGAATCAGTCTTTACTTCTTTTTCTCTTCTGGCAAGTCTTGATAAGAAGATATCAGCGGACAATGCCATTAACTTCAATGGATATTGCAGAAGAAAGAAAATATGCCCAAATAGCATTTATTCCCAACCTTACAACCCAATAAACATGAGATTTTATACTGATCAAAGGTATGAAAATGATTCTACATCCCTGAGAAGGATTACACAGAAAACACAGAAAAAGATACTTTCCATAGATCTAATATCAAAACAACTAAAATAACAAAACCGTCAAGTGCACTTCGGATTACCTAAGCGACGACCATCGCGACAGACGAGAAAAATAAAGAAATCACAATTCGTAAAATCCTGTTTATTGGAGCTAAGGCACAAAGGACGCCCCTTAGGAAAGCAGAATTGCTAAATGCGCTCAGACAGAAAATCGCCCAACCATAAAAACAATTTACACCTCGGAATACCCGAGACGGAAATTTTCCCTTTGATATAAACTAAATATTCTCTGGGGGAAAACTTGAAAAAACATCTCTCTGGTAAGAGAAATATGGCACCTGATATACAGCAAATCGCTCGATATCTATGACTGGAGGTAAAGACGCGCAAATATGATTAACAAGGCTTCGTGAGTAGCAATAAGTCTCCATGAGTAATTGATGCGTAGCTACGCGTAAAGTACCGTAATGCAGATTTTACGACACATGCCGTAACTACAAGGATACTTAAGATTACGGACCCTAAAAAGGCTCTACAAATAATAAATATCCGATTTTTCATCTATACACAAAATATTTTAACGATGAAAACAGATAGAACGTAGTAAAATCTGGTAGGGCCCACGAAAGCGAAAAAGTACAAGATCCCAACCCTATATGTTGGCAAACTTTCCTCTTAAAATACAAAGTATCATACGCCTCTAGGTAGGAAGGTATCACCTTAATGACTTTTAGATAATAATAATGGATCTCTCTCTCTCTCTCTCTCTCTCTCTCTCTCTCTCTCTCTATATATATATATATATATATATATATATATATATATATATATATATATATATACTGTCACTGGAGTGGTAGAAGGAATAAAACAAGAAGTTCTTAGCGCTAGATCAATTTCTTGTTTTATTCCTTCCTCCAGCTCGGTGACAACTTGATACGTAGCAAGTTCAAGCAATAGATCATCTATATACATATATTTATATATAATATAGTATATATAGCATATATATATATATATATATGTGTGTGTACACAATATATACATATACATTTATACACGTATGTACATACAAAATTCCTATTCAACGGGGACTATAATGATGGCCATGATGGTCTAAACTTTTATGCCTTGGATGTGGTAGAAGAAAAAGTCTTTTCTCTCGAAAAACATAAAACACGGGAAAAAAAACAAGAGGGTTGGAGATACTTCTCTTATGCCTTCAGTGTCTCTTCTAACCAACAAAACAGAAGCAAAACCACAGTTTCTCATGCTGACGGTATCCAATATCCGTGGACGATACTAAAAGGGAGGGAGTGGTTTTGTTCTTCTCATTACGATGACGGTAATCGATGCCCAATGGGGTAATCCTGGTAAGTTTTCTCAATCGCGCTGTTATAACAAGCCTTAATATATCAGCGTAATATATATATATATATATATATATATATATATATATATATATATATATATATACATATACACAGTATATATATACATATATATATGTATATATATACTGTCTATATATATACATATACATATGTGTGTATAAATGAATCACGAAAATACGGAACATGAACATATCAATACAGACAAAATCCACGAAGGAAAGAGAAACAATGGAGTACTGCAAAGGCCTTTCGACTTCTTGTCCTTTACTTAGCAGACTGAAGAAATATAAAAATAAGTTTACAAAGAAAGCTTTAAATGACAGATGGGGATTACAGAGGAAAAAAATATGTACCTGGAATCCAACACAACTGAAGAATTAGTAGACCTACCAAAACAGGCTTACATATTTAAGAGGACAATTAAAAGATTATACAAGGAAGGTGACTGACCATCAAAAAAAATGTTATAAAAGTAAAACTCAATATACACTCCTTTTGGTAAATAATAACAATTTTTGCAAGGTGAACATTTAATATATATATATATATATATATATATATATATATATATGTATATATACACACATATATACATATATATATGTATCTATACATATATATATATATATATATATATATAAAAGGTACTAATTTGTAATTAAGTCACTGATTTTATCTTTTAGGTCATTATTGAAGAGTTTACTAGTGCAGAGGTCCAAATAATACATGCCAGGGTTAAGGTTAAAGTTGCAATTGGAAGTAATCTGTATAACAGCGGATTCTAAAAGATTTCGTGAAGAGAAATCTTTCGATCTGGCAATCACTGAACTTTCAGTTCAATTTATCCTGTGAGAATTTTCACTTAGATGAATGAATATAGCATTGGATGTTTGCCCAGTTTTGACAAAATACTTATACTGTTTAATTCGCACTTCTAAATCCTTACTAGATTGGCCGATATAAAAAGAGGGACAGTCCACATATGTTGTTGTTTTCCTTAGGACTATTTTTTATTAACATTCCTTTTAGTGTGCTATTATAGGAAAAAACGAGGTTGACATTAAAAGATTTTAATTATTCTTTGTTTTCAAAACCATTAAAATAAGGCAAGCTAAGAATGTTCTTAGGGGCTTCTTTCTCATTGTTACTTTCACTATAAAACTTTTTGTGGGGTTTATCATATCAAATATCTAGTATATGTGGAGGATAACATAAATCTGTCCCTATTTTTCTTATGTATTCGATTTCTTGATCCAAATACTCGTGACTGACAATGCGCAATGCTTGTAAAAACATAGAAGAAAAAGTGGATATTTTGATACATATACTGTGTATATATATATATATATATATATATATATATATATATATATATATATATATATATATATATATATATATATATATATATATGCAAAAGTCATACAAAATTATTGCATACAAAATTAACTTTAAGCACTTCATGAATTCGCTTTTCTGTCTTGCAAATTTCCTCTGATTCTTTAAAAATGGTCTCAGAGAGGGTCATAAAATTCAGTGCACATATTCCTTCCCTTACATTTTTAATTATGCCTTTTTAAATTTCTTTTAAAAATGACTGATACACATTTTAAACTCATCCTTTGTCTTAGATAAATGTTCAAATATGACGTCACGCTAGGCGGGTTAACCTTCATTTTAGTAACACCAACGTTCCTTTCTGGAAAAAAAAAAAAAAAATTGGGACTGAACTTTCACATCAATAATCTCTAGATTTTCTTATAAGCTTGATGGTTTCCAAACCGACATAGGATTAAAGCATCAATCTTTACCAAACGCCAGTGATCTTCACGGGATCAGCTAACATATGTTTTCGTCAAGTTATTTCCGAATAATGCGGTTCGCATGAAGTGTCCAAATTTTCAATGTTGACTTCGTGATATTGCTACATATTCTTTGTATAGGTGATATATGACAATTACGCCATCCAGGGAGTGAGAACATGTGTTTTCTCTTAAGCGAAGGGATTGTCATCATTTTTGGTGTTGTTATTCAAAATTAGCAGATTCATATGGTACAACCTTTAAAGATCATTTATTTGCAAAAAGTTCCAGGGATAAAAAACACCCAACTCTGTTAAGTGGGAAACAGAAAAAATAACAAAGAAGCATAACAGGTAAAGATAAACGAGAAACAAACGAACGTGTAAATTCATAAGACACAATATAAAAAAAGGCAATGGAACAAAGCATTACATCGTATATGCTGCAACAACACAGCCCCCCACGCACAGAAAAATTAGTCTTTGTTTACATAAATTCTAAAGCTAGCATATATACAATCAGTCCAAGACCTAAATAAAATATCACCGTTCGAGCAAATGCATTTATAATGCAAATGTAATCTGTATAATTTTAGAAAGATTTTGCCATTAGATTTTAAGCACTCATGCTTGTCTAAAGAGGATAGTTGCGCAAGAGGTTAAAAGCCCCTCCTGAGGAAAAAATAAACCCTGATGAAACGTGCAACACTCTTCAGCAGTCTGATATAAAGGATACTGGGTCGAAATGAGGCCCAAAAGCCAACAAAGTAATACCAAGAAATCCAACATTTATTAACACCACTACAAACCTCATAATGTAACATTAATTACGATAAATAATGTCGGTAATTGGATGATTAAAAATTAACACCGTTAAATTCAAGGAGGAAAACCTCGCAGTTGCACTATGAATCAACTGTTAGGAGAGGGTGGAAAGTAAGATGGAAGAAAGAGAATATGAACGGAGGTACAATAAAAGGAACCGTTACTGATAAAATCTCTAAAATCAATTTATATAATTCAACTTTAAATCTGAAATATTTATAAATATCCACATGCTCTGCCTTTCCTACATAAAAATTCAAAGTTCATTTCCAGTGCAACATAACGTTAGAAGCAATGTAAGCAAAACTGTCACTGACAAACAGCACAGAATATTTTTTTTCTCAACACGAATTTGAAAGCTGTTGCCTTTATTGCCAAAAGAGACAGAGAAACCAAGAATGGCATAAAACTGATGGGTAAAGGATAGAGATACCATACAGAGACGGAGACAGACAGAAGGCGGAATTCAGAACCAACTGTGCCACACAATGTGCAGTTGGTCAGACAAGCTGTCGAGATTCATCCGCAAATGGTCAAGTCAGGATGGAGGTGGGATCTGAGTATGCCGATTTGCCCTTCTGACTGAACTATGCACATCACTGCTAAACCATGACTCGCAAACTAGAAGATGAAATGAAGGATGCTGCACAATAGTAAGAGTTAAAAACTTAGAAAATATATCTTAAAATCTAGCGGAAAGAAAATGTCGTAACGACAAAAATAATTAGAAAAAAAATCATATTTCCATTGTGCAAATTTTTGCAGTAACTGCAACCTTGTAGGAAGTGAAGAGCTTTCACTTTAACCGAACGTCAAACGAGCAATGGTCACAGACGCTAGTCTGTAATTGAGATGCTTGTCAGAAAACTGAAATGAAAATTTAATCTAAACTTTTAAGAAATCAAAATCTAATATAAGCATAAAAATACTATCAATAATTAATTTCTTAACCTTATTTTGGGGTTTTCATCAGTTGTATACATAATGCGATGGCATAATAAAAATAAAGCAACCCCAAAGCAAAAGAACCGGAAGGATTAGAAATGAATAAATGAAACTACAACACCATTTCAAATTCTACAAATTAAGTAAAAAGAACCAATAAAAACTCAACTCAAATCCTGCCACATGAACCAAAGATAAATGATAAAAGTATATTAATATTTGGATTTCGAGTATAAAAGATAAAAGCAAAGCTGAAAACCTCGGGTATAGAAATGAACAAGCTAGTCTTTCGCCAAGCTTTTCTTTGTCATGTTTTCTGCATAAAAGTAAAAATGTTCCACTTTACAAAAAATATATATAACTGGATTGATAGACAAAAGGAACGCAAAAATCTCTGGGAATCTGTTGGTATTTTTGTGTAAAAATATTCTTTCGTCTTTTGGAGCCAAAAGGTTGTTTGAATATGGTATTTCAACAACTATACCACAATTGCCAAAAACACAATAATAATGGAGAAGACCACCGCTATTATCAAAATTACTCTGCTACTTGTGACGTAGAAAAAAGAACGCATACTATTCCTGACAATAAAACTTTTCGTTCTTGCTATAGGCTGCTGTATTTTTTTT
The DNA here is from genome assembly GCF_040412425.1 of Macrobrachium rosenbergii. NCBI lineage: Eukaryota > Metazoa > Arthropoda > Malacostraca > Decapoda > Palaemonidae > Macrobrachium > Macrobrachium rosenbergii. Next base: position 13,819,991 of record NC_089750.1, on the reverse strand, counting down.
TTATTTCACCTGCTTACTAAATTCACTTAAAACGACCGATAAAAGAAAAAAAAATCTTAAAAGCTGCAAGTCTATTTATAGACGAGATATCTTTCAATAAACAAGTAAAAAATACGCCGAAGTTTCTTCAGCGCAATCGAATGTTCTGTACAGCGTATAATCAAGGCCACCGAAACTAGATCTATCTTTCGGTGGTCTCGGTATAATGCTGTATGAGCCGCGGCCCATGAATCTTTAACCACGGCCGTTGGTGGCCTGTCCTATATCGCTGCCAGATGCACGATTATGGCTAAATTTATCCTAAAAAAATAAAAACTGCTAAGGCTACAGGGTTGCAATTTGGTATGTTTGATGATTGGAGGGTGGATGATCAACATACCAATTTGCAGCCCTCTAGCCTCAGTAGTTTTTAAGATCCGAGAGCGGACGGACAGACAAAGCCAGCACAATAGTTTTCTTTTACAGAAAACTAAAAAGGAAGTATCGACAAGGTTTATAATAATAGAAAGAACGTCTGTAAATTCCACATTGAGCGGAGAGACGTAAAAACCTAGGATATAGCAATTACCTGTCACTTGAATAACGGATAATTGTATGCTTTCAAATAATACTTCAAAAATATAAGAAACCACACTGGTTAATTACCACATGTATAAAAATCATGTCTTCATTATTTAAAATTTTTATCCACCAGAGACGGCAATTTTTGTTTTGTTTTGTTTTGTTTGTTTAGCAAACGAAAATACAGAGCTGATGTTTCCTTGGTCGGAGAAGGTATGAACGTGTATTCTCGCAACGTGTCATTATTTTATATGAAAACTGATCTTGAACCTCTACTTATTCACTTGGATATCTCTTGATTTAAAAACTGAATATACATTAATCGGGGATCAAAATAAGCAAGTTTCAAAACTTCTTTGTAGAGATAACAGAATAACCAATGACCACTTTACGACTACAAGGGAAATATAATCCATGAAGCACTGCATTTGGTGTAAGCTGCAAACACAAAAACATCTTGGGAAACAAAAAACATCTGTATCCTCTTTCTTGGAATAATACAATAATCTAATCCTTATCTCACAAACCACAATATGTTCGTGTCCACTTCAGAAAGAAAAGGGAATTCAGTTTTTATTCCCTTGCGAAGGGGGAACGCCTGTTATTTCTTTATCTTTAGAAAAGCATGAGAAGTTTTCAATATTTCTCACTAAATAATAGAAATATTATTTCATTACCAAGAGACAGTACTAACACTGGCCAATATACATTAAATGACACAAATGATAACTTCTATTACTATTCGTAATAGATACGAAATGCCGGTCAATGCTACCACTTCAGAAAAACAAAGAAAAGTAAATTTGATAGCTTCCAACCGGAGGGAAATGTAGAGTTCTGCCATTTCTTTTTAAAAATTCCTACAGAGCCACAAATCCTTCACGAAAAATGCAAACGCAAAATGTAAACTGAAATAAAAATAAAAGTTATAGAAGGCAGGGAAAAAGGAAATACCCCAAGAGGCAAAAAAAAAAAAAGGGGGGGGGGTGGCTACACAGTTTTTGATAGGGCTTTGTGGTTGCGCACCGGTCATATTTCCATATCCAGGAGAAAGGGTAGGATGATTTCGGACAAAACTAAAGATGAACTTCGAGTGGAAAAAACAAATGCAGCGTGACGAAGTATGCGAGAGAAAGAGGTTTCTTTTAGTAGACAACAAAGAAAATTCAGAGCGAACTCATAGGAATTAATGTTAGTAAAAATAATAACATTTTTAATTTTGCAAAAAAGTAATAGAAAATTGGATCTGGTTATGACAATGAATGAAGACATTCTTGTGCACACCTCTGTCAGGTATTTCCAAAAAAAGACCATAATCCAAGAAGCTGTGTTTTATCTCGCTTTACTATCGAAACGAAGTTAAAATAAACTTAAAATGAGTTACAGTTTCATTTAAGTTATAGCAACACTTTCACTTTCCCAAAATTTCCCAGATCTAAACAGTATGTAAAGGAACAATCGTTCCTTGAAGGTTTTCTTATTTTCCAATGTCTTCCCTGATTCCATCAATCGTCATTTCAATCAGCGAGATGGATGGAAGCTGATTTCCGTCCCTCGCACTATAATCAGCTCCAGGAAATTTAAGCCGGTTAAGTTTTCACGTCTAATCTTTTGCTGTCATGTAAACGTCTATTGCTGTGACAGATGTTTCAGAAACGACCACTATTCAATGGGTCGAGAGGACTTATGCACACTGCTTCCATTGTTTGTGATATAAAACCTAAATCAATTTAATAGAATTAATAACTTTAATCACAAGCCATACATAATTTATTTTTTGTATAGTTATGCAATAAATAGAGGATGTTTGGATTACGATGGCAGGGAAGAGGAATACCTAGAATGGACTGGGTAGATGTCGTGAAAGAGGCATTGATTTAATTGATGAAAATCCGTCTGTTAAGCAGAGCACTGGGGCACTTTCAGGTAGCTAGTCAGTGCTTTAGATAGTGAAAAGAGGAGTTCGACTGGTTGGTTAGCAAGATAGAAAATAGGAATCGGAACGAGGGCGGAAGACGTATTGGAAAGGATCCTGTCCTCAATATCGAAGAAATACAAGTGTCCTTGGAAAATGAAGGAAAATGGTACAGTAAATGCAGGAGGGCCGATGCACGGCTGCCAAGCCCTCTGTGTGGGCTTAAGAAGTAATTAATGTTGGGGAAGATTTCTGCACAGGGGGTTCACCAAGGATTCAGTAGTTAAAGCATGGGTAATGACAGGGGACGTAATGTATTTTTTGCTTTGAGGCCGCCCTGTGTAAGGGAAACGGTATAATGTAAAAGACTCGTATATACACCTGCAATCTAATGAAAATAAAAAGAAAGCCTGCACAAGGGGGAGTTTATCAAATCTTGATTCTGCTATCCTTTGGGAAAAGTCTGAAAGATCTCTCCCTGTATCCTTTACTCTGGCAAGAATACCATTAATACAGCATTTCGCTAAGACAAAATAAGTGCTAATGTTAAAAATGAAAGAAAAGCCAACGTGATAGACAGACATACAAACATAAAAGATAAATATAACATCGCCACAGAGAGAGAGAGAGAGAGAGAGAGAGAGAGAGAGAGAGAGAGAGAGAGAGAGAGAGAGAGAGAGAGAACCACTCCCGTTTCTGTCAACCGGCAAATGTTAGACTAACATTCTCTTTCCTTAAAAGACGATAAATGACTCCCTGAACGTTCAAAATAACATATAAACCACAGCTAATAGAGGAGGAGGAGGAAATCACTTGTTCATTAATCAGGAAAAATAGCCAGTCGAAGAGACCTTCGTTGCCTAATAACTTTTTTTTCCAATTTAGGGACCAGTCAGAGGGCCTTCGTTCTGTAGTTCAAACAGAGAACACAAGAATCTCATTTCTTTTCGTGAAATCCAGTCGAAGGATCTTTATTGCTTAAACACAAGAAAATTAAATGTCTGGCTCAGGGGAACGAGCGAGCCTTTCCCTATGTCTTCCTTTATTGTTTAACTTTCAATAAACAGCGGGGGATGATTTGACCTTTCATGCTTGATAGGTTTTGATGAGTGTTTAGTGAAAATTAATAATAGTGAAAATGAATGAAGGTGAACATTAATGAAGGAGAAATACATTAAATAATACCGAAGTAAGACATTTTCATTCCCTTTCTCGGATTTTTATTCACTATTTCCTATACAAAGGAAGGGCTCACATACGCATAACAATTTAATACATCTTCAAAGCAATTACTCTAAAACTTTACTAAATAAAACAAGGCGTTTCACAGTAATGTCATAAATTTGAAAAAAATGTATGAAATCCAAATGACATTTCATGTATATATAGAAGCAAATTTTTCATTGAAGTGAATAATTCTTTAAGTTTTTAAGTTTTGGGTTTACTTCCCTAATTCGTTGTTATTTATGACTGTTACGATCTATGATGAGCTTATGTTCTCATATCACAAGGCAAAATAACATCAATTTCCATAGGAAAGTATCACAGAATGTCCGTAAGTGAAAAAGGAAAGACGAGAGACAAAAAAGGATGATTTGCACAAAGATGCACTGAACTTATAGACCAACTGGAAAGGGTTGATTCTTGGAGAGTGAATGCCAAAAATTATTATCTATATCAGCTCACACAACCTTCTGAGATGTGAACCGTGACACTGCAAGGTCAGAATAATGTATCAACTAATTCTGTACTGAATTAATCATGGACAGACAATAACTAAAGAAATAATGACCACCAATAGCCTTTCATGGAGAGAAACAGTAATCGAGTGTCATCATAATGACCTTAGTCCTCACACAAGGAAAACTCAGACACCTTCTCGATTATAAATAAGTTAGCGTTACCAGTTACTTAATTCACTGGCGTCATTAAAGGCAAATGCTTTATATATTTCTCTATTATAATGTCTTACAACATTTCGAATTAATGACACTCAAACGAAATTTCTCAATGAATAAAAATTATAAAAAAACCGCAATTATTCTAGATGCAGAATTTCCTTTCTTATATTCGTGAACAGTTTTCCGTTGATGTCCAACCATAAGGCTACTTTCTTTGACTCCTTCCTAATTCAGCATTTTCGCTTATCATTCTCCGGGATAGACTGGTCGATAAAGGGAGTCTGCAATCGTGCCATTTTAAAACAAAAACGACCCTCCATCAGAATTTAAAACTATTTTATCTTCCCCATATAATTTTAGAGAGAGAGAGAGAGAGAGAGAGAGAGAGAGAGAGAGAGAGAGAGAGAGAGAGAGAGAGAGAGAGAGAGAGAGAGAGAGAGTTTAAGCATCAACTCGTAAAGTCCTGAACACCAAGTTTAATTTTCTCAGACCTTCTTTCCTTCACCTACCGACAACTACATGAAGTCTGCGATACTATGCTAGAAGAGAATGTGAAAAAAAA
>NC_089750.1:13792552-13810052 GCF_040412425.1 Macrobrachium rosenbergii | reverse complement strand
CATACGCGCTTCGGATAAGAACTGACCTTAGAGAACTCGAACTCTAGGAGGGCATAAGATTCAAAGATTGTATTGGTAATAGTATTTTACAGGAGTGACGCAATAGTTCTCATTCTGCTTAAAATAATCAACATCCGCTTTACAACTCATGGAGGAACGATAGGCCTATCATATGATGACTCAATGCATGAAATTAACAGGTGATCGAATGAGGAAATAACTGTAGAGGGAAGGTACTATGACCGAACAGCCTACAGAGAGAGAGAGAGAGAGAGAGAGAGAGAGAGAGAGAGAGAGAGAGAGAGAGAGAGAGAGAGAGAGAGAGCAACCTGGACCGATCAGACAAAATACGCTGACATGGAGGAAAGACTCCCATTTAACTCCTCCCAGGAGGGCAATGGGCTGGAAACTTATCTAACATATGGGACCAAAACTCCCACCGAGATCTAAGGAACGCACTAAAAAACAAATCGTTTTTAAAACAGGCAGGAAAAACTAACATTTTGACTTTAACTACTTAACAGGAAAGAAAATCTAATCATTCGTAAGATATGCAATCACTGCAAGGATTATTAGCCAGATACATTATGGACAGAGTACTGTTGGCGCTCCATTGCAAGACTGAGTCATGGGCTCAGAGTAGAAGTAATGGGAAGATCATAAAGTACAGCTGCAGCTGCAGCGTCTTGGCCATTATCTTAAATTCATGAGGGAGCTGCGAAAGCAGGACGAGAGGAGAAGATGAAGAATTATGAAAATCAAAAGCATTTGCATACAAATGTTTCAAGATTTAAAACAACAGATGGGAAACCGTCTTTGGTAACATCAAAGTTGTGTTAATTTTAAATATTAATACTGAGCACCAGAACAATTTAATTAAATAACGGGAAAAGGCATATGGAGCAACTTGCAGATATTATCTATTATTTAAACTACAATGGTATCAACGTTTTACTCATATTTGCCAACCCTTTCATATGTGCGTTTGGAGTGAAACATGCAGATACAAACATGTGGTAACAAGGCCACCACTGATGAAAAGATGCATCAGTATTTAGTATATATCATTAAAAAAGGAGGATAAGTTGGTGAAAAGTGTGAGCAATTCATAAGTTTTTGGAGGAAGGAGTTTAGCAAAACTAAGAGGCATTGATTAGATGGGTGGAAAAGGTAACGTGACAAGAGAACCTGGACTTAATGCTAATTTTTATAAATGAGAAACAAAACCAAACACGTTTTAAATACCAGACTCTTGTAACCGAGTTCTTCATGGTATCAAACATGAAATTCAACGAAGTTTTCCTGAGAGGAAAATTTTGTAAAAACGAGACAAAAATTGTGGGCCTTCTTTGCTTTTCACTTGACAAAAGCCAGGGGATGATAAGAATGAGGAAGAAAGAGAGAGAGAGAGGAGTGAATACCATTATATACAAATAGGTTCCATCAACTTTGAAGATAACCCTAATGCCAGTAACAAATCATGTAATGAAATTGAAATATTCATTTCCAACAGACATGCTACACCCAGGGTAATGGGAGAGAACGCCCAGCCTCTAAGTTTGCAGTACTTCATCATATGATACTTGGTTGCCTTGAGGGATTTACGAGATCTGGGAGTCCAGCAATGAAAATATACAACTCAGAACGGTAACGACTTTTTTCTTAAGCTGAACAGGCTTAAGGTAATACAACAGTATAACTTAAACAAAGCGAACACGCCCAATGTTTGAAGACGAGTAGCCAAGAGGACTTCTGACGAACTTGTTTAAACGTTCAAGTCGCAAAGAGGTTATGCCACCAGGTGTACGGTAACAGGATATATCCTTACCTGAGAAAGCTTCTAAATGCTAAAAATTGGTGTTGAGAAGTCAGCTTTGCAAGGTAAAATAATGTAAATTTTCATATTGGAAGACAAGTTGAAAAACCAAAACATTATGAGTTTTACTAAATCAGAATTTGTATCGAAATCTTTTTAGTCATACAACAGCATGGAGCTACACCAGTTGATAAAAACCAGTCATTAATTATAACAGTGCGCCAGGTTACTTACATAAAGAGAACGTTCAGCGATAGGTTTGTTGTTTGTTATTTATTTAACTTGCGGACCCCTGCAAAACTAAAATTTACTGCTTCTGATAATAACTACCAAATCACGTCTCAAAAAACGCTTTCCGCTGATGTACCCGTCATTCCATCCATCACATAAACTGCGTCGGAGTGCAGAACACAATGGAAAGAAAAAATAAAAAGAAACAAAGCGGTAATATAAGAAATAAAAGATTACCGAGATGAGACTCTCAAGGAAAGGAAAAAGATGGATTATGAATTACATAGACATAACAATCACTATGTTTTCTTATCTATTATCTCATAAAATTCTTTACCTATGACGAGGCTAAATTTCTTACCTTCAATATGGATACAAATATAAGTGCTCAGACTAGGAAAAGATGCGATTTTCTTCCGATATTATAGAAAATGTGTTTGAGATCGAGCGTCCCAAGTAAATATTCGATGAATCCTAATTAAATTCATCATTTATTTAATTTTTCTATCTATATTCTAACACAAACTAACGAAAAATAGGAGAAGCAGTTATTAAAGTCACCAAAACATGGAGAATGGAAGAAAGCAAAACTTCCTTTGTTTACTCTCTCAGTAGAAACAACAACACCAATTTTCTAAAGTGGACACAAAGACAAAAGAATTCTCTCTCTCTCTCTCTCTCTCTCTCTCTCTCTCTCTCTGTGTGTGTGTGTGTGTGTCTCTGTGTGTGTCTTTTCTTACTCCCAAGAAGTCAGGAAACTGGAAGAAACGAAAACAAAAGTCTCAGCGATATAATATGAAAAGAAGAAAAATCCATTAAACCAGATGTATTCAGCGGAAAGACAACTGACAAACAATGAAGACAGATGCAACGAAAACCCTCTAAAGAAGAGAGATACTATACAATTCGCAAAAGGCAAAGAAACAAGAGATTGCAGCCTGTAGCTGTTAGTCTACCAGCACAAAATCTCGTTAGACAAGTAAAAGAAAAAGGAAAGTTTGTTTCAAGGAGCCTATTCCAATAGATGGTGCCAGTCACGCATCGTCAGGTTCCCCGTACGTTCGAGTGTGAAAAAACTTATTTTCCTTATGCACTGCAATGCAGTATAAAGTAACCAGTTTCCTTAAAGTTATAACAAAGCAAGTAATGAATAAACATAGGTTTTACAAGGGGATAATACATCATCCAATTCATTTCACGACAGTATATGAGATCAGTATGAAAATAATTATCCTGCTCTCTTTCAAACACTGTTATAACAGGCAGCCTAGATGTCACATTCATTTGACATTTCTGTATAATAAAGAACTCTCTAAGGATCAGGAAATGCCTCTTCTTTCCCTTTATGATTGTATAGTCTCATGAACAAAGAAATCTGAACCACTCTGGTTTTATGAAAAATTACTCGAGAAATACCAAGTTATGTATGAAATACAAAATCACATCCCAGAATGAATTTCCATTACGTAAATGTAGTACAGTCAAACTGGCTGTTTCCCTTTTTTTTTTATCAATGGACTATAATGGACGGCAATATCATTATGTGATTTCTCCATAAATAAACTGCATTGTGAAATCGGGGCCTGATCCCCTCTAGCGAGAAGGATTACAAACCCGATGATAAAAAAAAACTGATCCCTTTATAATGTAAATATATTTTTGACTAGGCACCATATATGGCGCTTCTATTCAGCAACCTGATGCTTCATAAAATTAAAGCAAAATTCGTCATCTACAATTAGCCCATTAATCTTAATCCTAGTATTTGTACTTCACTCTCATTAAGAAGAAAAAAAGAAGGGAAATAGTCCTTCCAGAGTTTTCTCTCTCTCTCTCTCTCTCTCTCTCATATATATATATATATATATATATATATATATATATATATATATATATATATATATATATATATTATATATATATATATTATATATATTATATAAATATATATATAAATATAAATATATTATATATATATATATATATATATATATATATATATATATATATATATATATATATATATATATATATATATATATATATATATATATATATATATATATATATATATATATATATACACACACACACAAGACGAAAATAACACTAAATTACGACGTAATTATAAACTCGTTTTGTTTGCATATACGTGAAGAGAGAGAGAGAGAGAGAGAGAGAGAGAGAGAGAGAGAGAGAGAGAGAGAGAGAGAGAGAGAGAGAGAGAGAGAGAGAGTTTACCCTTAGCTTAACAGGTCAAATAATTTTTTTTTATCTCGTGGATTAATCTAGATTGCTTGCAAGAAGGCAATACTAACAGCGGATGATACCTGATTGGCAACAACCGTTCTTGCTGGCAATTATATGTTTTGAAATACTACATGTTTTCTGTATTATCTTTTTTAAACTATTCATCTTTTAATAGGAACTCCAAATACTTTTAATGGCCTGACGTAATCCATACTGAGATGTAAGAGAAAAACATTATTGGAGTCTTAGTTAATTTTCTTTTAGTCATAGCGTTCACTGGCTGATGGCATCCTTGAAACCCATTTTCTCTTACTGGTGAGAACCGTTTTCTGTAAAGAATGGGAAAGGGTAAGCTATAGTAGTTGAGAATCCGTTTTCTTTTTCAGAGATCTAGTATTTCACGTTCTTGTAAATGGGAACGTTGCACATACTGTAAAGTCACTTGTCTTCATACTTCTTGTACATGATAATAATTATTCATTTCACTGGATCTGTCAAGTGCTCGGCGGCATTAAATTTGATATTTACACAATAACCTCTTTAAGAGGACCTTATGCCTAATAGGCAATTACATCTCCCGAAGGATATAAAAAATGAAAAATTTCTTGTCTCGTTCCATAACATCGAAGTGACAGTCTTCTTCCCTTTTTTGCAAAAAATGTCACATTCATTTCTATTTTATATATTTTCTTTGACCTAATAAAATACTGCATGATTTTCTTATACGTTTTATCATTCAAAAATGAAAATTTCCTTGTCTAATTCATTTTAAGAATGAATCTCTTTAAGTTATCAATAATACTACAATTTTGTCACTGCCTCTATCCTATTCATCAAATATAAACACAAGCATTACAAACATCATCGGAACAGCACTGACTTTAGTAACGGAAATTAAATCCATCACCGACATGAGCAAAAAATTAAAACATAAAAAGTCTGAATTTTCTTGCTGTTTCTCATTGATGTGCTCGGAATAAGTAAATTAAAATATTTGAGATGATTGCTTAATTATGTGAAAAGGGAAATATAATTATTGTTGGCACAGCTTCCTTGTGGAGCTGCGAGACCACAGATGATCGGAGACAATCTTCGCCACATTTACCCTGAATAAGGAACTTTGTATATTTCACCTGAGAATAAAGCCAATACTGTTCAAAATCTATTTATATCCCAAGGTCTGGATGTGCAAGCAACGTACGATCAAATGAATAACGTACCTGGTAGTCAATACTCTCCTTTAGGTCGTAACTACGGGCGGCATGGGGCTAACGACCTTATCACAAAATATCCGTAAAAGAAAAAAAAAAAAAAAAAAAAGTCTGCCTACATCCTTAGGATAAAACTGATATCTAATGAAAATATAAAGACCAACATATAAGAACAAAAACGTGCCCTGAAATTCCAGTTGAGACGAACAGGAAAAAGCAAATCTTAATTCTACAAATCTCCTTATTGTTTGTTAGTAATTGACAATAATAGGTCGATTTCTTCAGGCTCATCTTCACGGGAATAAGAAAATATAGGACAAAAATTCAGACAAAATTCGCAATGACGGCAGGAGAGAGAGACAAAATGAGGTTGATAGATTCATTTGGGGACATTTTTCCAATTTCCTATTGCATAATATTACTGGTACTTATATATGCGTGGAAAATTTTGTCATGACTCTAGAGCGGCAGATCACAAACGAATGAATAATTTAAAGGTATTCTCAAAGAAATGTAGCATCAAAACTTGCCGAATGTTATCGCTCTCGAGGAGTATGTGAAGCAAACAAGCAAAAAGTTTAACAAGTTTGTGCATGTGTGTATATATATATATATATATATATATATATATATATATATATATATATATATATATATATATATATATATATATATGTAATGTGCGTATGTATGCATGTGTGTGTATGTATATATAAACGTATATACATAATAAACACACACACACATATATATATACATTATATATCTATATCTATATATATATATATATATATTATATATATATATATATATATATATATATATATATACATTTATTTATATAGATATATAATGTATATATATATATATGTGTGTGTTTATTATGTATATACGTTTATATATACATACACACACATGCATACATACGCACATTACATATATATATATATATATATATATATATATATATATATATACACATACATACACATGCACAAACTTGTTAAACTTTTTGCTTGTTTGCTTCACATACTCCTCGAGAGCGATAACAATCGGCAAGTTTTGATGCTACATTTCTTTGAGAATACCTTTAAATTATTCATATATATATATATATATATATATATATATATATATATATATATATATATATATATAATGTAAACAAATATGAAAGCAGCTATCGTAAGAAATCAATACAACGAGCGGGGGATATTTATTAAAAGCGCCTACATATTTCCAATAATCCTCTTTCGGATTTAACCACATGGTAACAGGGTCCAACGCGGTTTTCATAATCCCTGAATAATAAAACCCATTAATACCACCATCCACTCCATCAAAAGCCTTAAATTCATCAGATTCCTGGTGCCCACTCAGTAATGAATGAATACCAAATGAATGAGGCCGCATTAAGGTTTAAAAATCAAATATACACACGAGAAATAGAAACTCAGATGCCATTACAATATTATTTTGCCGTTAAAATATTTCATAGCATGTTTGCACGAGTCAAATGCTGTAGATATAAAACAATGGTAGCGGAAAAATGATTTTCTCACAATTGGACGCTTTCAAAGATATAAAACTTTAACATCAGTTCTGTCTAAACAAACTCGTCCAATCTACGCCTCAATTAAAGAGGAGAGCATTACATCCTCCATGTAATCTGCTTAGTCTTTTAATTTTCTTACATTTCTATTTTTTCAAACTTTGTACAAGGGAATCAAAAGCTTGCTTTTACAAGAGAGTTTTATTCTCTTGTTATTATATCTGTATAATTAATAAGTTGGACGTTTAAAAATAATCCAAATATTTAAAATTTAACCAAATAAAGAGATAAAATAAAAATTCCATAGAAAGATATCACACACCGTTATTTAGTTAGGGTTCTATCCTCTTTACAGAAATGGAACTCATACTAAATAACAATGTGCCTAGTTTGTCTAGAAAAACTTATAATATCCTAGGTTACTATACAGAGTTTATTACAATATGTCTACGTATTCAAATATCAAGGATTATCTTACCCGTTTATTTTGATAGAAAAATTATAATATCCTAGGTTGCTATACAGTGTATTACAATATGTCTACGTATTCAAATATCAAGGATTATATAACCCGTTTATTTTGATAGAAATGTCCATAGAATATTGTAATATTGCACAAATGACGAATGTTATATTCAATTTTGGTAAAATAGGAATAGCATTCCTGTACCCTTCATCTTACCTGGTAACAAAAACACGAGTTATATTAGGTAATTTCCAGCAAAACAAGTGCTTCCTGACTTTATGCAAACTCATTTCAAAAAATTTATTCACATTAGGTATGACAATACTGAAAGAAATAATGCAGAAGCTACACGTTAATTTTCGCTTTTGTAAAAATTCGTACGAGCTCCTAAATATTTATTTTGAATATGGGCCTGTATACTGTGTGTGTATATATATATATATATGTGTGTGTATATATATGTGTGTGTATATGTGTGTGTGTATATATATATATATATATATATATATATATATATATATATATATATATATATATATATATATATATATATATATATATATATATGTATATATATGATAACAACTACCAAACATGAGAGGAGTATAGACGGACAAAGAAGGAAACAAAGAGAGTGGTAGCGATTGCAAAGGGGAAAGCCAGGAGAGAATGGTATGAGAAAATGGGAACACCGGAGAGAGAAAAGATAATCTACAGAATTGCAGAAGCGAGAAGAAAAGACAGGCAGGATGTAGGAAAGGTAGGAATTAGTAAAGATGAAAATGGAAATATCTTAATTGAGGAAGAGGAAGTCAGGAGAAGATGGAAAGACTATTTTACACAACTATTAAACAATGAGAATGAGTGTGAAGAACCGGAAAATGTTCCTCCAGTAGAAGGACCAGTAGCAAACATCAGAGTGAGTGAAGTCGAGAATGCTATAAAGAAATGAAACGTAAATAAAGCTGTAGGAAAGTCACAGGTAACAATAGAAATGATTAAAGCATTGGGAAATCTAGGCAAAGAGTGGGTGCACACAATACTGGAAAAGATCTGGGACGTAGACTAAATGCCAAGGGACTGGAGCAATAGTTGGATTAAAATGTATAAACAAAAAGGTGACGTGTTAAACTGTGGGAAATACAGAGGAATAAAGCTTTTGGAGCATGTATTCAAGATACTAGAAAGAATAGTAGAAGGAAGGTTGAGAGAGTTGATAAATATACATGGGCAGCAGTTTGGGTTTATGAATGGAAAGAGCACAGTGGATGCTGTTTTTATAGTAAGACAAGTCCAAGAGAAGTATCTAGAAAGAAATAGGAAAGTTTACTTGTGTTTTGTGGGTCTTGAAAAGGGGTATGACAGGGTACCAAGAATAGTCTATTTGTGCTTGAGAAAGAGAGGAGTACCAGAGAAGTTGTTAAGGTAAGTGAAGATGATGTATGAGGGTCCAAGAACTACTGTACAAACAAAATATGGGGAGACTGAGACATTCCCTGTGGAGGTAGGCCTCCATCAGGGATCAGCTCTGAGTCCATTCTTGTTCCTCGCCGTTATAAGTACACTGACATCAGAATTAAGGAACAACGAAGAACGGTGGGATCTGTTGGTTGCTGACGATTTGGTCATTATAGCAGACACAGAAGAAGTACTGCAAGCAAGATTTTTAGCATGGAAAGGAGCCCTAGAAAGGAAAGGATTTAAAGTGAACATTGGAAAGACAGAGCTAATGACTAGTAGTAGAGAAGGACATGAAGAAGTAAACAGTCCAGTCGAAGATGGTACAGTGCCTAAAGCAGAACAATGAGTTTAACTATTTGGGATCAATAATAACAGGAGAGGGAGGTACTGAGAAACAGTGAAACAGAGCGAAAGAAGCATGGCGAAAATGGAAAGAAGTAACTAGAGTTGTTTTAGACAAGAAAATGGCATTAAAGCTCAAAATGAAGATTATGACAGTTATCAGGCCCGTACTATTATATGGGGCAGAAACCTGGGCACTTAGAGGAAAGAGGAGGGACTGCTGGAAATAACCGAGATGAGGATGGTGAGATGGACTGCTGGAATATCACTACTGGAAAGGAGGGAGAGTCAAGATATAAGAAGAATGTGTGGTATATGTCATGTAAAGGAGAAGGGTAGGGAAGCTCGTTTGAGATACTATGGTCATGTAATAAGAAGAGAGGAGGTGGAACCAATCAAGAGAGCTAAGAACAAGCCAGTGATGGGGAGGAGTGTGGGGCGTCAATGGATCAGATGGATGGATGTGGTGAGGAGGGATATGGGGGAGGTGGGACTCAGGGAAGAAGATGCTAGGAATAGAAATAGATGGAGAAAGTTGACTCGAGCGGCCGACTCTGCTATACAGTGGGACTAATAAGAAGATATATATATATATATATATATATATATATATATATATATATATATATATATATATATATATATATATATATATATCTTCTTTTATATATGTGTGTGTGTGAAATTTTCATCACACCGTGATTTGTACATTAGTCATGAAGCTACAAATGTCGTTTAATATCCAATTCACGGTACTTCGGGAATATCCCCGATGGGGAATTATCACCGAAGGGGAATTTTTTAAGTGATAAATGGATCGGACCCGGCATTTATCACTTAGAAAATTCCCCTTCGCTGATAATTCTCCATCGGGGAAATTCCCGAAGTAGCGTGAATTGGATATTAAAAGAGATTTGTAGCTTTATATATATAATGTGTGTGTGTGTGTTATGTATGTATGTATAAAAATACACAGGACTTAAGATTCAAAATCTCCAGTGAAGTCTAGTCCAATAGTCTGAATCTCCGTGTCTTAAAACCTGTGGTTCTTGTAAATTAGTATGAACTGTCAAATTTATTCCCAGTATCCTGTCTTTCAGCAAAACCGAGAAAACCTACATCGGATATTAGAACACTGATTTTTTTTTTTTTTACGAAAGCTGAGGAAAAAAGTTCTCTTCTTTACCTGACACATCAAACGATAACGGAACCAATGACACATATCCACATATATGCAATTAATCAAACTGAACTGATAAAAATGAAAAGGATGTAAAAAGCTTATTTTACAAACATTAATTTTGACGAAAATAATCAGACAAGTAATAACCACGTCTACCTTGACACAAGTCATAAGGCAATATCGCAAATTATGATAGACGCGTCTCTTCTGGCAGCGAAGCAAAGCAGGCTCTTCCTTAACCGGCACGAGCTTGAAGTCCTCTCCCGACAACATTTCCGGATGAAGTTTCGATGATGTCATTGAATCTCCATCCACACAGTAAGCAAACGGACCAATTAGTCCCTGTAATATCAATGCCAGCCTGCAGAATGTTTTCTCCTTTCTCGCAATTATTGGAAACACAAAAGCAATAGTCGCAAGTGTCGCGTTTGCAATAATGGCGCTTGAATTTAACCCACTGGGATGCTGTGACAAATCAATTTCATAATTCATATTGCATCATCAAACAATGAAAAGCTTGTTCTTTATTCAATTAATGGTTGGGCAATTTACAAACACACACATCTGAGAGTGTGTGTACTGTGTGAGTGCGCTGCCCACTATAGCAACAACTCAGTTCCCATTCTTACCCTTCACAATTATTTAGAAATATCTATTTTCTTGCATTGTTCAAGATATTTTAGGTTCCGTCTTGGATGGTCTTCTTCGGTATCATTTTTTTCATTAACTTTTTTTTGGGGGGGTGCGCAGATAAAGATAAAGAACGATTAGTTACTTCTCGACAAGGCAGCAAATGAAGGTAATTCCTGCTGCTACAAAAGGTGAGGTGATCGATGCCGAACTCCATATCAACAATCGTTGTTTGCATTATCTACGACATATGAGAGGCCAGGGAGCTTCATCACTTCCTCAATTTTTATATTTGAGAAAAAAAAAATCGACAGACTGCAGACTGGACATAAAAACATTTTCTATCTTAAGCCTTAAGAATAAAGAAAAATAACGCGGGAGACTGAAGCGTCAAACCAAAGGAAGCAAACGAAACGGTATTCCTAAAAATTCGTGATGTCAATAAATAAACAAAATGGGAGAACGAAATTCTTAGCCTGCGGGATGGTTGCCCAAAAGCTAAGCATACACATTTCCTAAAATATTTCACTGTAAAAATAATGCCTTACTTTGTATATACCCATACGAGCATAACTTACCTTTTAATATTCAGTATAATACACTGAGGACTGATACAATCGCGAATCTCTACTGAGAACAAGGCTCTGCACATTCTTACCTTTGAAGCAAAAAATCTTGAATACTCCCGAGCTCTATTTCACTTCGACACTTACCTTCATATCTCCTGACATTACTCCTGATGACGCAGGAGTGAGCGCGGGGTTGCAGCGCCCGACTGCGGTGATACGCGTGACTGGCACTGCGTACCCGCTGAGGCGGCATTGACCGCGAGCGGTTGCCGCGGAATCGGCGAATGCTGTTTTCGCACCATCGCCGTAATTTTAATGACGTCATCACTCACCTGCAAAGAAAAATCATAACTCTCATGAATCATCATTAAACACTATTATTGCAGAATAGCGTAGCCTACCACAAAAGCTATGCTGAAGAATAAACTAACTGAAGAAAACCGAGACTGATTTTTATACACATATGCTGACGTATATAAAATACCTCACACACTAAAGGGAAGCGTGTGTCACTCTCTGAATTAGTACAAACCTCATGAATAATATGTTAAGCCTTTTCCTGTTATTCACCTGACTTCATTTTATTCGGTAGAACATTACAAGCGTATAGTTGGCACTGGAATGTCACGAACAGGAACAAACATTTTGTATATTACTGAAATAGACATACGATGATGAATTCCTGACTTGCTGAACAAAGCTTATAAGGAGAGTAACAACAGAGAGAATCTACGGTAAATGATGAATATGAAACTGATAGTAAACAGTGATGTTCTTTAATTAAAGATCTACCATATTTCAGCATCAAAACCAGAATCAGCAATGTCCAAAATGAATATTATATTGCCAATATCAACAGCTTTTCAGAGCGTAGTTTTAGAGGGCCATTAAAGCACTTCCTGAATCAATAAAAACGACAAATTTTTAACGCTTCATGTTTTACGGATATCAATTAAATACAAAAACTTCCATTAGCTTTTGATGAACCATTCGGTAGAAAAATAAATATTGGGTAATATCCTACGAAATTCTTTATAAAAAAAATTCGTGTCAATATTTAACGACCAATCCATAACAACACAGAAATTGAGGCTTAAAATATTTGAAAACAGTGATTGAATATTTTATCTTCCTCTGCAGTATACTCGGTTAATTAAAAAACCATGTATTAGGTTTTTGCTGCGGATAAGCAACAAACCCCAGGAAACACAGTCACAAACGCTAGATTCAACCGGCGTGATCAGTCTTTCCTACTCTATACTTCCAGAATGGGGAGTTCTCTGTTCCTTCGGCGACTCTTGATTATTTAATGTCTTTGTAAAGGGAAGGTCTGCCTTAACATACAGGGTATAGTGTATTGATATTCTCCTTGTAGGACCAGGCTTGTTTTGGTCGGCATGCTCGTCTCGATCTCCTCCTCAGAAAATAGTATGAGTGTAACGTATTTTCAACAATCATACGAACTCCAACGCATGGACACATCACGAAACCACTCCTCTCATAATAAGCACCGACAAAGCGTGAAATCACAAACAATAACAGTCTCTCCAGCAAACTTCATTCTCCATGCATGGATGCCGAGACTCAGAACGCCGTCGAGGGAGAGGCAGTCAGTCCCTCGGCTGTTGGTCTGCGCTTTATCAGTAATGCCAAGGCAAGATTTAATCGTGCTTCCTTGATGGAAATGTCGAGACCATATTCATGATCTGGAGGAGTTCCAGCCCAGAGCCCGTAACAAGGCAACACCAAGGGCGGTGGCATAAACCATGTCGATGTAGGAATTCAAAAGGTTTAACATTATTACTATTCCACTATTCCATGAGGTTTGGCTTTTGGTGGTATTATTACTATTAGGCCACTCTTACTATCTACCTACTCATTCCTTCAATTGTTTTTCTCATTTTGGTGAAAATTTGTAGGTAGTAGCTTGCAATTTGCTGAGCATTTTCCCCAAATATCTTGTAACGACGTATTTTGCAAGGTCATATGAAAGTTCACATCAAAATTTTGGTCATTTTTACTGTTTCTCAGAAACTATGATAGTATAATCTGTAACATCCAAAATTTGAGGATGTGTCGAAAGTGCTGTTTCAAGTCATTTTTAGGCTGACCTAATTTCCAAAGTATCTTCGGGGTTGGTGGTTATTCTTCGCAATGGCTTTTCAATGTGACCCAGTTTTTACAGGTCACCCCATTCTTTACAGGTCGCAATGTCGATTTATAGGCCAAACTTTTATTGCTCTGCATTTACAATCTCGTTTTTAATTAATCATATACATCTTTTAAGTTCAAAGGTCAATTCAAAACCCAAAGATATTTTCCACTGATTATGATGAAACTGATTAAAGATATACCCTGGGGTTTAGTGATTATTCTTCCTTCAATACTTTTGGCTCTGACTATAAACTTAAGATTCAGCATCTTTCCCATTTTCTTAGATATTACAACAGTTGAATGTCCTTGGTCTTCCGAGTTTGTCAGGGCGTACAAAATTAATTTTCAAGGAGAAATATCAACCTCTGAGGGGCGGGGTATTAAATTCCCGCCTCTTTTTCTTTTTGTTATATTTTCACAAAATGGTTTGTGGAATCTCTGATTTCACAAAGTGTCCAATTATATGATGCAGTGGTTACAGTAAATTGCAATGAACTATGTCATGTCCGAGCTAAATGTTAATACCGATCTGGCCATGAGAACAGAACGGGTGAAATTCGTTGTTGTTGTTGTTATTATTATTATTATTTTTATTTTATTATTATTATTATTATTATTATTATTCAACAAGGTCATACATTCACTTGGAAAAGGAAATTAACTCGGCTGGCTTGCAAAAAATAAAATGCTCAATTATGAAGAAAGGCATGACATATAGATGAAAAAAGGTAATTTAACAAATAATAAGTAATTACATATCTACACAAATAGTAATAGTTAAAGATGAAGGTTAAGGAAAAGGTGCACTGAAATATCCTTGTGGTCGGAAAATCATTCATAGACCAGTGATAAGTTAATCTGCAATCTGCTGTCTGCTCAACGTCTGAATAATATCCAAGACTGTTTTAATGTCCTAAATACAAAGGAGGAAGTATCCATGTTCTGCAAGGTATGGTCAGACTCTCCAATAACGTGACAACCCACGGGATGGACGAAGGATAAAATAAAAGACAGTCAAATTAAAATAACTATTTGCTGAACAAATAAAGAAGTACAACGACAATAATATCAGTAACATGATCATCTACAATAATATGAATATTCAACTATTTCGTTCTCATATATCAATATTATTAACATTACGAAAAACCAAGGCTAAACAGGAAACTTACCCAATGGTAACCATTTAGAAAGAAAAACGAGAAGAAGAAAAAGTTTAGGATAATAATATGACCAAGAAAAACAGCGTCATAAGTCAAACAACTGTAGATTGAGGTCGTAAATCACGACCAGTAGCAGGGGAGACCTACTATTTGTCTGGGGAGAGGATTCAAGTTAAGATATAACCAGGCGCAGCTTTAAGAAATTGCACGGGGCTAGCTCATGCATCATCCATATCTTGAAGGGCCATATATATTGCTCCGAAATTCGAATTTAAGACCTCGGGCCTCGAACGACGACAGATCCACCGCAGCCCTGACATCACTTAATTTTTACTTTTCCTTTTTTTTTCGTCGTTTTGTCAACTCGCACGCCTTCGCTTATGTCGACAGTCTTACTTTTATCTTACGTTTCTTTCCTTATTTCTAGTTTCCTATCGCCATTTTTTTCTCCTTCTCTGCCTTAATTCTCTTCTCCTTACCCTCTAGCTTTCTCTTTTTCCATAACTAAGCTCTTTTTCGTTGTCCATTTTCAAAATTCTAAACCACTTTCTCCATCAGTTTCTTTCTTCCGGTGTTGATTCTGGCCCTCCTCCGAGATCACTTCCTTGCTCCCGAGGAGACTGACATTTCTTTTCCATTTTCCTCAGTTGATCTTCTCCCTTCTTTGTTATTTTTCCCTCCTTCCTCTGTTCTTTCAAATTTGTTTCTATGCTTACCCTTTTCGTTTTCTTCTCTCTATTTCGTTGCCTTCCTCTTTCCTCAATACACAAAGTCCCATTTTCTTTTTTTGCATCTTTTCCACGGAACGTTCTTTACACAGTCACTTCCTTACGTGCTCTCTTCTTATACCTCTTTTTACTTGTTTTCTCATATTCCCCTCTCTTTCGCTTATGTCTCTTTCTCTTCTTATTCCCTTTCTTGCCGCTCCCTCCTCTTCCTTCACACTTCTCACTCTCCTCCCTCTCCCTCTTCTTTCTCTCCCCTTCCTCACCCATCTCCATCTTCACGGCAACAGTGATTAAGAGGCCTGCAGAGCAAATATTTGAAGAGAATGATTCACGAACAGAAGCCTTTAAAGGATAAACGATGATTATTCTCGACAACTGCATAGATTTGAGCTCCTTATCCAACCGCTGCTGCCTGGTTTAAGGAAATATCATGGAATGAAATGTTGTTTTTAATTTTGGATTTGTGTGATAAAGACGAACGGCCCCGCCCCCCTCTTCCCCCCAAGAAAGGGGTTGGGGGTTGGGGAGGAGGATGGAAAATGAAAAAGACGAAGAAATGAGAAACAAAAACTACAACAAAGACTGAAAGCAAGTTGGTTTAAGTCTCTAAATCTGGTTTCGAATCACACGATGCAAGAACTAATATCAAGAGATATAATTAAATTATGATATAATTAAAAACAATATAAAATGACTAACAGCATCTTGTGTAAATAAGTACATACATTAGATGTGTCTTATCCATTAATAAGAATATGCAGAAGAAATTGCATTATTCCAAAAAACTTAATGCATTCGTAAAACTCGTGAAGAACACGATCATACTTCAATGACCTGAGCACTTTCTTTCCTTCCTATACCTGGTAAATAGGCATTTTCATTTAAGTAATAGAGATTTAAGCAGGAATATAAATGAATACAATCAAATATCTAAAAAGCATAACTTAATGACGTTAAAGGATTAAAACTTACACTACCACATATAAATTTTTCTAAAAAAAAAAAATGTTAACAGAGTATTGCCACTGCAAGTGGGTAACAAAAAAGTAAGGTCATAATCAACAAATGAATACATAAGTCCGCAAAAGAAAAAAAAAGTGACGCCAGAATCAGCAAATGAATGTATAAGTCCGTAAAAGAATAAGAGAAAAACAAATAAGTAAAGCCAAAATCAACAAATGCATACATCAGTCCGTAAAAGAAGAAAAAAATAAATACAAACTAAATCCTCAGGATTTAGGAAAGAACCCCGCCTTCAACAGCTAGGTCGAGACTGGCTTAATATAGTAGTACCTAGGCCATTTCCCCGTTTCCGTGCTATGGGAGTTTTTATACAGCAGTGGGGAGTCATCCAGTGCCCTGAAGGATTCTAAGAGCCTGCCAAAAGGTGAATCATTCCAGGATTTACAGTACTCTAAGGTCTCTGAATTACATGCTGATGTGTACTTCGAGAAGAAACCCGGGGATTGAAAAAAGACAATATACAGACTCGTGGACAAGAGAGAGAGAGAGAGAGAGAGAGAGAGAGAGAGAGAGAGAGAGAGAGAGAGATTCAAATTTCAGGTATGAAAAAGGAAGGAGAAAGGCAAAAGTAATCGAAAACTTTTCTTCATAACGCTTCAATATATAAACGTGGATCAAACAAGGTTCGAAAAGAAATTAATTAAATCCGCTGTGTAAAAAATATGACCAACTTTTATCTTTGGCCAAAGTTATTACATCAATGAAGATAAAATCTGAAATG
>NC_089750.1:13755052-13790052 GCF_040412425.1 Macrobrachium rosenbergii | reverse complement strand
AGACTACTCTTAAATGTGTTTTTAAAAGCAATTATTAATTTTCATACACAAAAAGAATTCTTGCCTGAATAGGGAATAACAAAACCATGAACTAACTAAAACAATTCTTGAAAAAAATAGGTAATGCTATTAAAACTATATGTCACTAGGAACATCCTACTTAAATTCTTTATGAAATTTTAAAAAGCTTAACTTTTCTCTTAAAAGTTAGTTGGGGCTCTGAACGGACTTTTATATAAAAAGTCTTCAAAATAGCTCTGAGGCTTTTGTTTTATCTTATAAAAATGTAAAAGCCTTACTGTGTAACGACGTCAAAAGAGGTTCTATATCTACATAATGTTAATATAACAATGTTCAAAGTCACCCATTTAAATACAACAGTTCGTTTCATTAACATGGGCATCTTATTTTCAACTGATTCTGATGCCATAAATCTATATATCCAAACGGCCCTACGAAATAAGCGTCAAATGTGAACAGTTGTCAAAAGATATTTTCATTTTAATTTGTTTCAGCATTAGATGGAATAGTCGTTTTTTGTTCAGGTACGTCATATTACCAACATACAGGATATAAAAAAAAAACAGAAAATGGCTGTCTCACTTTTTTTCTCGAACTGGTTGATGCAACGAACACTGACTAGAATACAAGATGAACTCGGCCAATGCAAAGAAAGGTAATCACCCCTTGTATTAGTCAACAGGTAAAGTGCCATTTCCTACAAGAGATATGTTTCATACAATGTGATTTTCGAAAGAGTTCGTAAAATTATATATTCAATAAACGCCAGATCCTACGCTAAGATGGACAACATACATCTGTAAGCGAATAGTTACTTTTCAAGCAGGCAAAGGTTCTTACACTTTTAGGCAACTGTTCTCGCTCTCTCGTCAAAACTAAGTTTTCTTGATCGTAAATTAATAAGTCCTCAGGAAGAGAGCCCAGATCAAATTACTGGAATAACCGTACTGAATTCATATCTTAAATTAAGCCATCCGCAGAATGGTTTGACGTGGACCGAAGCGTTCCTTCCTCCTCCTCCTTAATATGTCAACCCCCTTCCCCTCACAACCACAAACCTCCCTCTCCCCGCCCCTCCATCTCCTCCCACTTTCTGGATAATGTAATGCAATTATTCCATTCGGAATTTCAGCTCCAATAACGGGATGCATTATGACTGAGGGAGGAAGACGAGCACGAGGTTATCCAGATATCTATTGACGATTCCCATTTGTTTCGTCTCATTGCAAATGATATTTAAATTCAAAATGGAGAAGGAAACCCTTACGCTTATTTACTTTCGTTAAAATTACAATACTGAATCAAAACAGAATTAACAATAAATCGGATATTAATCATGTGGGCATGCAATTACAGGAATAGGTGAAACATATTTCCTTGTAAGTGACTTACAAATTTTGTTCCTTAAGTTACGTAGAGCTCTTAATGTTTCTGTTACAAGAAATATGCGTTGCACATTTTTAACTTTGTTACAGTTCATTACCTATTAATGCCTATTGTACGTATTTCAAGGACTCTCTTAAAACTACTCACAGCTTTCTATGTAGTTTTCATTATAATTCACTCCTAATCTAAATCATAGCTAGTACATTTTAGTTCCCGGATAAACATAACCCTTTACAATATTAATTACAATCACCTCTCTCTTTACACTTGAAAACTGATAAATTTTTTACCAATACTCTTTATAGAATGAAGCTCAACAATAAGTTTGAACCTTGTATTATCGATGACATACGTTTTTTTACTTACATTTTAAAATCTATTTTTTTTTTAACATTCTTACGGTTAACTTCAATTATATCTAAAATTATATATGCCATGGTGTACCCCATACCGTACTGTTTGATTAGATGTCAAATTACAGAAACAGCCGTACACACACATACACGCAAAGTGAGCTAGAAAATATATCGGGCTAGAGTGACTAGCATCAAAAGCCAAACGTACATGGAGCAGAGCGTGGGGCTACCAACCCCATCCCGAAAAAGGCACTGTGTGAAAATCATATATACAGTATTTATATATAGTGTACATGCATTTAGTTGATGAAAAGGAGTCTTTCATGTGATTTCATGGAAATCTTCAGAAAATATTGTCCCAGCAATTCTTTCTTGGCATTTATGTTTTCCTCCAGATAGTTAAACGGGTAACATGTTTTCTGGCTTACTTTTTTTTTTTATTTATTCTTATGTTCTCAATGATACTGCAGTGTCCTTAACAACATATTTATATTACTGGTGATTTATACTAATTTATTGCTATCTCTTACTTATCTTGCTTCAGATTTTAAATTATTTATTTCTGCATACGGCATTCTATTCTTATAAAGTTACCTTTTAAAAGTCAACGGTACTCGAGTCTTGTTCGACTTGACTGATTACGCATTTGGAGTAATGATAATAAATTTCTTCAACAGGTTTAGGCTAAGTTATATTCACAACGTATCGAGAATATCTCGCTATAAATGATTCAGGTAAATGAACTCGCGTATGTATGTTTAACACAACTTTTCTTTACCTTCTTCTAATTAACTTAAACGTGTTTATAGACCTAAAGAATAAAGTAAACACTCATAAACGCTAGAATGTCAACTTATTTCCTGAGCCATGATATTTTTGTTTGTTAGTTCTTCATTTAATTAGGCTCAAATAAAGACAATTGTACTTATTTTACCTCTCACTGTTGGCATTAACATTCAGTTAAATACGCAAAGAACGTACACAAACAAACAGTAACAAATATAGCTTCCGAACGGCTCAACAGAAACAATTTGCTTATTTGTGTTTTAATTACATATATGTACACACAAACACACGCATATATATATATATATATATATATATATATATATATATATATATATACATATATATATATATATATATATATATATATATATATAGAGAGAGAGAGAGAGAGAGAGAGAGAGAGAGAGAGAGAGAGAGAGAGAGAGAGAGAGAGAGAGAGAATCATTGCTAATAAACGACTGTCACCTGTAGCCTAGCCGCAATGATGCCTGTCGGATGACATCAACATATGAGGAAAAAGGGGACTACTTATCAATATATGAACAATTTCTTATGTCAAGAGGGATGAGGAAAGGGACAGATATTCATAATGAAATCATTACTTCTACTACTACTGCAGAAGATACTATGAATATATATGCTATTCTTAATAATGAAGATTACTGCTCTTATTACTATTACAAGCGAAAATGACAAAATCGATCCGACTACGATATCAAACAAGATATAAAAAGCGGGGTCAATGATCTTGATCAATACTTGAGACAAACCGGTGAACCTGCACTGCAATTGCATGAGGAACGCATCGTCCACTGACAACTTACATCAAGCACAGCCGCATTACCAAATATTAACTACGCAATACCATCACGAAGAAAACAGTGTATGAGATACCATAAATAAAACTGTAGCAAGAATATGACAAAAGTGAATATCACTCGGAAACGACACTAATAATAATAATAATAATAATAATAATAATAATAATAATAATAATAATAATAATAATAATAATAATAAGAAGAAGAAGAAGAAGAAGAAGAAGAAGAAGAAGAAGAAGAAGAAACTCGGGAATCATGTATAACGATCTGCTACTGGTGATCTCTATTCAGTCATGGCTTTACAAAGCCATATACAAATTATCAAGCTTCGAATAGTAAGCCAAGTACAATAAAGTTCACCAAACCGAATAAGGGGTCATGAGTTCAAATTTTATATATTTTTCGATAACAGGTTAACAGTTTGTTGCATGTTATAACCGAATATCTTTTTATTTCTACACGAAACGTATTTTTATTTCTGTTTTTAGCCATCTGAACAAGGAATTAACATTAAAACCAGCAACTGGTCACTTTTGATGACTTCAAATGTTACACGGTCCCACAATTATAAGCTATACTTTAGTAGTGACTAAGGTAGAAATATTTCTCTTTATTATAATTCCAACATACCACGGATATCCTTCCTGCATATTCTTAGTGCAGTATCAACGAGTTTCTTGGAAACAGGGTAATAGCCAATCCCGAGAAGGATGTGAAGTGTTGGTTTCCAAGAAGATATTAACAGGAAATAAGAACGCCAGTCGACATCCTTAAGTAAGCTATCGATAGTGAGGTGTATTGACAAGAATAATAAAAATGGAAGTATGTATTATGAAAACCAAGGAAAATAATACGTGGGCATTCAGAGCCCGCAAATTTCCGACAAACTTGTGAGATTTTAAGTCAAATTATAATTATAACCGAAAACTTTAATGCTGTCCAAGAACCACGATCAATTTAAAAGTATACTTAAGTAAGTACATTGAGGGTATAATGTCTCCCAACATCATAATCTATTTCAGATTACAGAAATCTTATGTAATAAGCCTCCCAAAAATAAAAAAGTAACTCAAATTAATACTAAATTTTGGTATTTCAACTGAGCATCCAATCATTTTTTCTTTTCCAACAACGCAAAAGATGTAATAAGTACTTTCATCAGACTTACTCAAGTCCCAACTATTCAGAGACGATAAAAAGAAACTAACAAATTAAAGAAATAATAAAAAAATGTAGTCTAAGAAAAGAAATTTGCTAAATATGAAAAAAACTGCAAAAAGGCAAAATTTTATTAGACAAGCAAAAGCCCTCTTCTTCATGACCTATGCACTAGTTAACGAGATATTATTATATAATTATAATAAACTTTATTAAGAGAAACATGGCAATATCCTTCCTGGAAATAAGGTTTTACACAATTACAACCTGACTGGAAAAGAAGCACAACTCCTTTGAAATAACTTCAAATTCTCCCTCATAGCATTTCAATACATGGCAATGTTATTGTCATTAAAATGTTGGTTCCAATCCTTTCCATTCCCCTGATATCTCGAAAGCATTTCGAAGGTTGTCTCCCTTTCGTCTATTTACATAATTTTCGCTCTTTCTTCGCACAGTTTTCTCTTTCCTTAAATTATTCGACAATTCCTCCATAGCGAATTCCTTCCGTCTGCCCGAATAAAAAATATTTATGTAATTTAACTGAAAGGGGAAAATCATATAACATTTCACTTCAGAACGAGGATGAATTGTTCTCTTTCCCATTCTGAAGCACAGTATTTTTAAAATTAAATTCGTAATTCTAGACGGATTTATAATAGTTTTATTTAATTTGTTACATTGAAAAGTCAGGATACGGGAGAGGCCAATCACTCAAACAAAACGCTGCAGTAAGTAAAACCATACGTTTTCAGCTCCATCTACGAAAACTACACTGCACCTTACGAATGAAAGACCAGTTTCACTCACGACCGGAACATTTACTTTGTTCGTAGAAGAAAATGCAGAATACATAAATGCAGAATACACCCTTGTAGACTCGTAATCAATACGCGGAAGACCACCTCTGGTCACTTATGTAGAGCTACACCTACTCGCTTACAATCAATTGCATACCAAACAAACCGAGGCGAGCCCTACGGCCCTAACCCTCCTTCAGCTGTAATTGATTCTCAAGGGGATTAACAGGCAACACTTAAAGCTTACCCGGCAATGCAAGTTTCTCGCTTGGAAATACGAGCAAACTTTCTCAAGTTAATGAACCTCGTTTCAATTTCACGTCTTTGGGTACTGACGTCATGATATCCTACACCACTGCAAGCTGTAGGATGGATACGAAGGTCGAAAAAGTGTCATTCTTACAGAAATATATGCAAATATATACATGGCACACACACTTACCTACCTACACACACTCAAACACAAACGCACTCACACGTATTGAGAGGTATATGCATAAATTGTACACATGGTTTTAAACCTTTCAGTCCTCACATGGTATAAGTACATGGACAGAAAAAACTATTGAAATATCTCATAGCGTGCTTATGTATATTCATAAGGTCATGCAGTGCATGTGAAAACACATACAGCACAGATACCAAATATACTGTATTTGATTCCTACGTTTAACATCGCACTCAATCTTCGTCCTGACATAATTACACTACTAATTTAACTTCCTTTCTACTTAGTGTTCGGAGACATATCAAATTTCGATGTCTAAATTAGCACTCCGCAAGAAACTTGTAAAATTTTCAACTCGTGAATAAAAAAATGCGTGAGGGTGACCCTTGGAAGGCCACATTAAAACATTTTTTCTCATGGAAAAATTCATGAATATGGGATTAGCATATTAATTCATGTAAACTGGCACATCATTAACTAAGGTGACAGGCCATAACTAAGTCTTGGCGTTGAATGAATGCCTACATTTCTGACTGAAAACTTCCCATCTGTTAAGAGGCAGATGTATTGCTTCTCTCGGATTTAAGCTCCACTGTTCTTACTTCCTCCTCCTCTCGCTCTTTTCTTCTGTTTTCTTCAGGCATGAATAAAAAAAAAAAAATAAAATATCGGATGACAGGAGTCTAGCTGCTGGCTAACTTTTATGAGCAAGGATAAACGGAGCAGGGGGAGTTATTTTACTTTTCAATAATCTTACTATTAGCGAAATCGGTCGTGTTCTTAACTGACGACTTCATAATTGACAAATATTCCGTGAACTCCTCCTTGATTATTTTTGCTACTTAATGAAAATCGTTACACGATACGAACGTGAGTAATAATTTCAATTTTGAAACATGAACTGATAATTCATTTGGATACGCTACGACGAAGAGAAAGAATCCATTAGTAGGTGGCATAATGAATAACTCAACTGCATGCGCTCGATGCAGAATGAGAGGCTATAGGTTAAATTAATGAACTCCAAATAACTGAATAGCAATGCTTGATTTACAGAACACTGACTAACTTTTCCTTGAATCATTTTTCGCACAAAATATAAATATCAGGTATAAATTCATTTCAATAAAACAGAGGCAGACTTTCAATTCGCAATCAGTCTTTTGATGAATGTGAAGTAATTTGGAGGCAGGAATATTTACTGAAATTTGATACATAATCCAAATGGTATAAATACCACGAATGGTGAAATGAAATCAGAGATAATCAGTTATAACCTACTTAACATGTCCTCTATAATGTAATGAAGAGCGTCTTTATCCGAAAAGGGATATCACATCAGAAAAGCCTTCATTAATAATAATAATAATAATAATAATAATAATAATAATAATAATAATAATAATAATAATAATAATAGTGTTCTGTCGTGGCTCTAACACTAAGAAGTAAAGGCGAAATGGTTTTTTTATTTTACGATGACCGAAACCTTGCAAATCTGTCAGGTGGAAACGACCTTGTTTGAATAACCGCTAACAAGATGTGTTCGATCTCTTATGTCAACAATAAGCTCGACTCTTGTCGCTATAAATAATCTATTGACGAAGAGCAAATACAGTAATGGAAAAAGTGAAAGCAGCACCTGAGTTTCTTTTATGGAAAGAAGTATATACACAATCACACATACACACAGACATATATATATATATATATATATATATATATATATATATATATATATATATATATATGTTTGTGTTTATTTACCTACAATCATGCGGGAGCTCGATTCTCCCTGGTGACGAATCGCTTATCACTTATCAATTCCCCCCTCGGGTTATGTTACTCCGAGGTTTAGTCAATTAGATATTTAAGGACATTCGCAGCTTAATGTTGATGAATATAAAAAAATGTCAAGTTGTATACATGTGACAAAAATTCATATATATATATATATAATATATATAGCCTATATATGTATATATATATTATATATATATTACATATATATACATATATATATGTATATATATATGTTATTTATTTATGTAGTTTGTCAGCTTGTCCCTGATTTGGTCACATACGCAGAAGGTAAAATGTATCGCTTGGAATACTGTGGATTAAAAGAGGAGATTATTAAGGACACTTAACACGATCAACAACAAGAATCAGGAGGTTTCTCCTGTGCAGGCACTATTAAATTTCTTTTCAATTTCCAATTACTTATTTATTCTATTTGCTGATAAACGAACAAGAGAAACAACGCTAGCCTTGGCAATTATATTTACAATAATACTGATGGCACTCCTTAAATCAAGAATTATTCAAAGTTACAGGAAACACATGGAATTGTGGAGTTGGGAGTGAACGGACCGTCCAAACTATTCTACCATTAAAAAATTTCGCATCAATATACACTCACTTGTTCGTAATGGCTTACCTGCGGATGACTACATCATTATTTTCAATTTGTTTCAGCAAAATCACTGTTACTCTGAAACTATGATGATGCATTTTTCCCCCCACTGTGTTTTAATCACCTCACCCCCCGGAGGAACATAAAACTATTCATATAACACGCAAAAACAATAGCCATCCACTTCTTTTTAACTGCAAATATTGTGCCACAAAATGACACTCTATTAAAATTCCAGTTCCTAGCTCAGTGTCACAACGCTATGAAACGAAGAAATTTAATGATCAATCAGTTTGTGAACTTTGCCAATTACATTTATTTATCTAATTTGATCGTTACATGACATATTTCATATACACTGTCAATTAGTTATATATAATCGTGGTAAGTACTTTCGGGATAAAAATAAAAAAATAAATAACAGCAGATATTTCCAACTTACATACAATAATAAAAATGGTTTAGTTACAAGCTTCAACATACGAAATAAGTAAGAAAGCAATATTATGATTGTAAAAGCCAAGTTCTAATTCGTACTAGTATTCATCGGAGAGAGAGAGAGAGAGAGAGATAGAGAGAGAGAGAGAGAGAGAGAGAGAGAGAGAGAGAGAGAGAGAGAGAGAGAGAGAGAGAGGTACTGTACTCTAGATTCTCAAACCTAAATAGGAGCTTCCTCGGTACGAAATTATTCGATCGTAGGAGGTATCTGATAGATATTCTTCATCTTTATACTGTAAAACAAACGTTTATCAGAATCCTAAGGTTGTTTACCGGAATGGGGATCAACAAAGGGGATAAAGACGACAAAATGTAGAGTGGCGCGACATAATGTGCACAGGCACACAATATACACACATATATATATATAGATATATATATATATATATATATATATATATATATATATATATATATATATATATATAATATATATATATATGGTTAATGTTATTCAGTTTTAATAAAAGCAAGCAGACAATAATATACTTGTATCTAAATAAGCGCTTAAATAAAAAAAAATCGAAGCATACACACTAAAAAATAAAGGAAAAACATCTATCGTCAGTAGTTCCAGTATATACAGAAATACCCTGGAGCACGTTGGCCATACAAACAGACATACGTCGATAAGATAAGCCTTCTGAACCTTACAGGGTTAAGCCTCCGTGCTGCGTTTAAAAATGCGTAAAAGCTACTATGAACTTTCTATTTTTCTTGGAAAATACCTTACTCTTTTCAAATTGACTGCCTTCAATGAGACCTCAAAAACCTATACAACCATCTTACTATCTCTAAAAATAATATCGTAACTACTGCCGTCACAATTAAGCCTCCCCTAACCATTCCATTCCTTGGAATTAATGTACCTGTTTCCACGACCTACACCCTGAATTAACCGGGGCGATGAACAAATCACTCATATTACTAGAATAAGGGGAAACCAAGAAAAATTACTAATGCACATGCCTGAATTATGCATAAAATTATTATGTAGATTTATACATAATTCATATATATAGTTTTACGCATTATTTGGCTACATTCATTTTACCCATAATCCCTCAAGGTCGTCCATAATGTCGGCCCATTACGGAAAAAGTAAAAAACGGAACTCGACCCCAATCCTTCAACAATACGACCAATGTATGGTTCAATTATGGATTAAATGGATTCCCACCGCCAGAGGAAGGGAAAATTTCAACTCCAATCTCTACAGAACGAGAGAGAGAGAGAGAGAGAGAGAGAGAGAGAGAGAGAGAGAGAGAGAGAGAGAGAGAGAAAAAGACTGCAATCACGTCTTTATTATGGCATGTTTAATCAAAGTATATTATTATCACGAGAGAGAGAGAGAGAGAGAGAGAGAGAGAGAGAGAGAGAGAGAGAGAGAGAGAGAGTCGATCAACCGGAGAGAGAAGCGTCTTTTCGATTAAAATGATAATCTGGTAAAATGACATTTTCATATGAAGCTGAGTCACCTCAATACTAAGGTAAATAGCCTACTCAAAAGGCTCAAGCTCTGTTGAGATGTTTAAGGACACATCGAGCAGTGTCTAGGAACTTATTCTGACGGGGGAAATGTGCACATACTCTAACACGAAAGCCCACAAAATAAAAAGTAAGAAAATATCACATAATCGTTCACATGCATATGCATGCTTGAACTCATCAGGACACGTGATGTGTACATGTAATGTACCAGTGTATGGTGGTAAGTCGCCATACATACGCATGCTAGTGGAAGACGCAGCCTTACGCAAACAAGGAATACAAACAGACTTTCCCGCACTACCGGTTTGTCTTCAATGACTACCGTCACCAAAGATTATATCACCTGTCGCACAAGAACCTCAATTAACGATATTTCATGTTGTAATAACTGTGATTACCCTGTAAGTTACTGCTTGAAGTACTACTCATGGCTCACATTACCGTGCCAAGGGGACGGCTTCTGCCTCAAACCATGATTAACTTAGGTCAAAACTGTCAATTACGCCATGTCCTTCTTGAAAGGGCCTTTCATCTGAAATGTTACTAGAAACCACTAAAGAAAAGTCAACCGAAGTTAAACAAGAGACAGGCATCAGTATAAATAATCAAGGGGTCATAGTGTCTAATCATTTCTATCCGCTACATTGTCTATCACCCCTGAATACAGGCGTCAGGACTGATAAAGAGAGAAAATTTACTTTATACACTAACTTCAGCTCGGAACTAAATTATAAAGAATACTAACTTAAATACTGCCTATTTTTAAGATGAAATTGTACTCTATACCTTCATCCGGTTACTTTATTTGTTACTTTGCTCAGAAGTGATGGCTTATATACTTACTTAATTTTGGTGGGTTCAAATACCTACAGAAGCTAACAAATCATAGGAGCTTGAAACACTGGATTACAAAATGATCATAAAAAAGGACAGTTACAAAAAGAACTACACCGACGGAAAACCCACACGGAATATATTTAAACGAACAGAATCAAGCCTAACAATCTCGAATTAATTCTATATTTATATAATCTATCAAAAGGAATATGGTAGAAAGCAACCAACATACGAACAAACAGAGGGGAAAAAATAAACGTATAAACCTACAGCTACCAATCTACCCCCAGAAACTACTGGAGAGGTTGCAATTCCATAACAAAAGAAATGATACAGCGGCCGAAAAGAGGTAATTAGGACAGCGGAGGATTCTCGAGATTAATTACACGGGATTGTTGTCAAGTTCTAACCTCCCGCCTCCAAACTCCCTCTTCCTCCTACCCAAAAATAACAGGTAGAAGGAAAATGTGGGGCAGAATGAACAAAAAAGGTCAAGTATACAAATAAACCCCATAAAAAATTAAGTAGGAAGAATTTTCATTTTTACTCTCAAGATAATGAGAAATAAGTTCCTTTCATTTCCAGATGACAAAACTTACTCCAGACTGGATTCTCTCTCTCTCTCTCTCTCTCTCTCTCTCTCTCTCTCTCTCTCTCTCTCTCTCTCTCTCTCTGCCCGTTTCATTCAGGTAGACCATAATACAGAACTCTCAGTCCACTTGAAAGATTTTAATCATTTATGATTTGAGTTTCAAACGCTACTAATCCAGAAAAAAAGAAAACCGACATAGATTATTAACCAGAAGCAATACACCTTACAGGCTGAAAATGCATAAGCTAAAACTAATGCACTGGCATCATTTTAAACAAAACTGTACCATTCGTACGCACAAGGAAATTCCATAACAGATGTGCGCATAATCATAAAAATATAAATATTAGAATAAAAAGTTAATAGGGAACAAAAATAAATCTCTTATAATTAAAATCTTAACAAAATACTAAAAAACACGAGCCAAATATTTTAAGATCAAACGAGACATTCCACATGAAAAATGTTTAATGCATTCTTACTACTACTGGAAAAAACGAACTAATAATCATGATCAAAATGAATAGAAAGAATAATCTGAGGTACTTTTTCAATACACCAGAGAAATTAAAAAAGAATGCCAACTAAACTTAATCACTCAAAAAGTTTAATAATGCCTACTACAAAATAAAAGGGTTTGAAAATTTAAAAAAATTATCAAAAATATTATAATATTAAGACACGAACGTTAGTAATATATACAGTATCTATCTATCTATCTATCTATCTATTTATCTATATATATATATATTATATACATATATATATAATATATATATATATATATATAATATATATATATATATAATATATATATATATATATATATATATATATATATATATATATATATATATATATATATATACACACACACACACACCACACATATATACATACATTATATGTACACACACAAAACACACCTATCTACATATATAACTTTATATATATATATATATATATATATATATATATATATATATATATATATATATATATATATATATATATATATATATATATACTTTGATGCCATGACGTGTGCTCAAGATAGGCATAAAAATACATAAGTGCATTAAAAGCTTTGCTCACTAGAGATGGAAGTATCTTAAACAGAGCTTATGACTATGCTGCAAAACCGGGAAAGTCCCCTGCAGAAATAACAATAACAAAAAGTAAAAAGAAAAACCGTTTACAGAAACTCTAAACTCTAAACCTGTTTTACAAGATGCACAAAGACATACTGTGTTTAGCCAGGTTTTAGCAGAAATAATACTTTCCTACTTTGCCGTCAGAACATTGCAAAATAATTACACAACAAGATAATCAGGTGAAGCAAAACTCGACTCGAGGAAGACGACAAAAATTTAAAGCTATCCATTTTGTGGTTTTTGCTAAGTGGAGTGTGAAATTCTTAGCGTGTTTGCCCCATCACCACGTCACACTCCCAATTACTAGTAATGCTAGCTTGGCCGATCCATTGTTTAAATTCTCTAAAATATGCAATGTCAAAGTCCGGTTGCTCATAAGAATGAGAACAATATGAGCAGTAACAATACAATAGGCGCTTGATACAAATGATGGAACAGTTCTCACTAAAAACATAGAGTCTTGCTTTCTTTTAGCATCTTATACAACTTTCACCTTTTCTCTCAATTATTTTTAATAAGCATGGTCTGATCGGTTCCGTGTGTCTTTACAACCATCGTCACACATGTAAAGTTAAAACAGTTTACTTCCTCTTAACATACAAAAAATCAACGCATGAAACATAAACAATACAGATACAGATTAAATGTTACATGAAATGATACTATCAACAAAAATCTTTAGTAAAACAGCAATATTCAGAAAATTAACATTTAAGAAAGCTGTGCTATTACATCAGATGTAAGGAATTTCTTCTCCTAACCGAGTAGGGTGCTAGTGAGTTAATTCTCTCTCTCTCTCTCTCTCTCTCTCTCTCTCTCTCTCTCTCTCTCTCTCTCTCTCTCTCTCTCTCAAAAAAAGAAAAAAAAATTGCTAGGGCTTCTTTATTTTTGAAAGTTCTATAAAAAATTCACCTGACTTTCGCCTTAATAATTATCGTGCACTTTGATAACTTCCAGTTACTAAAGACCACACCATAATGGCAGGTGAAAAGTTTTTAACTTTCTCTTTCAACAGTTTCCGTTATAATAAAATATCGTTCCTAATGAGAAACTACTTGAACAAAGAATACCATAGAAAGAGTCCGCTGAGTGATTCAAACTAAATAATAATACTAATAATAATAATAATAAATAATAACGAAAAGCTTCCACGAGATCACCAAACTGATTCAAGATGAAAACATAATACTGGCATGGACATCGAAAATTGTCTTAGGTAAATTTCCTTCTCTCTCTCTCTCTCTCTCTCTCTCTCTCTCTCTCTCTGTACTGATAAAAGATATTTCCAAAAAAATGCCATATGCTATTCCCGACTATGGAAAGCCCTAATTAAATTCCATTCTGGAAACATGCCTATAAACAAAGTCATAATTCTTAAAGGGCGCTTACGCCAGATTAAGCCCAGATGAAAAACGGCAGGATGTGTACAGAAGCCTCCTTCCAGCTAATAGCCGCTATTAATGGTAACTCTTAAGTGCCTTCATCTTCCCTTTATTCCAGGAAGAAGTCATCTAAAGAAACACAACAAGATAATTGTTTTTTCTATAAAGCCAAGGATGAAAGTTTTCGGTGCTCCTCACATTTAGTCTTCATTTCCTTAGAAAAACGTAATATCAATTATAACAACTTGGCAAAGGATTCTCTCTCTCTCTCTCTCTCTCCTCACAGGAATAAAGTGGAAGACGATGATCACTTAACCTACTATCTTGTGCTCCAGGGTCTTTAAGAAAATTTCCCCACTCCTATAGATTCATTTAAACAACAGAATGCCGATGGAAAACGCAACAACCAATTATAAAATGGGGAGTGGTTAGGACATGACATTCTATATTCCCATAACATGGAAGCTACCTCTACCTTTTCCTCATTTTCAAGAACTTCAGAGAGAGAGAGAGAGAGAGAGAGAGAGAGAGAGAGAGAGAGAGAGAGAGAGAGAGAGAGCTTCTTTGTCACTGCTCCCTACGCTCCCCTCTAGACAGAGGGAACCGTGGCGGGATAGAAGTGTAATTACAGATATGGAAGATGAGAGCAAAGGAATCCTTAGCAACATTAAAGACGCGAGTTGTTCAAGTTACCCTTTGCTATTTGAGGAAATGGTGGGGGGTATGGAGTGTTTGGAAACTGCTGGTAGTAAAGGAGGGGGAATTCTCGTTCTGAAGAAACCTTTTAAACACCTTTGTTTCCTGTCTCTCTGCAGGAAACGCATAAAAATAAATGGTGTCAAGCGTTCACAGAACACTGTTCTCTTCAATAGTCTTAATTCCTCATGCTAAAAAATATATGAATACTAAATGTTAAAACACTCAAATTTTAAATCTTTTTAAAACGTCGTTGCTTCTCAGTATGGCAACTGCCGATCAGTGAACAGAAAGACTTTCATGATGTCAAATCCTGCACCGAAAATTGAACGTCAGATGCGGGACAAGGATCTGTGTATAAACCAATGCCGATAATTTTAATCACAAGCAAAGTGAAGAACAAGAGAAAAAACAAACCATGGTAAGAGCACACCAAAAGAAAAACAACGAGGCTAATGAATGAGAAAAGAAAACACGCGAGCAAAACAGCAAGAAGGAGGTCATAAACCTCCCTCAACATCCCACGAGGTTTTCGGCAGAGATAGAGAGAAACTCCCTTCAACAGTTAAGTCTCGTATTAATGAGAGTGGGAAAAGAAGAAGAAGAAGAAGAAGAAGAAGAAGAAGAAGAAGGAGTGGGTGAGAGATAGAAATTAATGAGAGTAGAAGAGTGAAACGAGTGAGAAACAAGGAAGGTGGGAGGACAGACGACCAAATAAAAACAAAAAGAGTGAAAACAAAGCGTGAGCAAATGGGAAGCCTCTGCAATAGCTGAGCCATCAAAGACTTCGAAATGAGAGAAATCAAGGAAGCCTCTACAGAACCAAAGCCATCATACATTCACAAAAGACGGTCGATGGAATAACAATCGTTAAAATGGACTGAACACAGAAAAGTAATTACGAGTCACAAAGTCTATTTCTTGCCTCCTGACACTTCAAAACAACAATGGAGAGAAGAAAACATTTGAAGGGGAAATATTTTTTTTTTATGACAAAGATGTTTGAGTACTTCAGGGATCTTGAAAGTGGAACACTTTAGACTGTTTAATGCCTTTACCATCAGACCAAAATTAATATCAAAGACTTCTAGCCAGTTTGTACCGCCCTCCTATCGTCACTTAACAACGATCAGTCAATGGACTCCTAGTATGGGTATATGTGATGAAGATCATTTTTTCGATATATAATACGAAATCACAAATATACGAATCTGAGTATATGGAGAGTTTCAAAAAAGTTTTGTTGGCATATTACATTTTCATGGGTACGCTTCACCAAAGTATGTTTCAGAGCATAGAATTTTCCATAGTTAGGCGGTAAAAAACTTGATGTGCTGACGCTCGCTCGAGACTGCCAGCACCAATATCGGTACTTTTGAAATATACTTAAAAGTTGCTGTAAATTCAGAAGTTGATTTAAACACTATTTTAGAACTATCGAAATTATAGATGCTAGCCAAGAAAAAAAGCTACCATATTATAATAACCTCGAAATTATAAATTATAAGGCGAAACGTATGCTACTTACGAAGTATTTCATCTGTATGGTCGGGATAACTATCACAAAAGATAAATACATACTAGTAAGACCGAGGTGAATCAAAAGCATGTATGAAGTTCGTTGCATAAAAGCAAACTCTTTATATTTTAAAAAGAGAGAGCAAGAAATCTTCGTTGGAAGAAGACAGCTTTATTTTACAGGAGCTGGAATAATACAGCCCGCACCATGACTCTAAAAAGATCGTTACAAGCCTTGTGTACAAGGGATGGAAGAGATTCTGAGTGCGATTCATCACTTAATAGAAACACTGCAGTTCATAATAATTAGCATAATTAATATCTCGACAAGGAAACAAAATATAATGAGGCATAAAAATATCAAAGTGTAAAACAAACCGCAGCTCTGGAGCGGGCCCACGACATTTCTTCTATGGCTAATTATGAAATGAAGCCTAGTCCTGCGCCGAGGAACGAACACGAGAGCAATAACGCTGAGTAATAACATGGGATATCACAGCCTGAAACTGCTAGAGCACAAGCTCTTCATTATGCATTGTTGTCTGTGTATCTTATACACCTTTACCTTATTACTGATTAACTCAAGTTTTCTTATATCTTATGAAGTCAAGAGTAGAAAGTGATTGCAGGTTTACCATCTAAAGAAAACCAAATGGTAAAACGAGTGTAAATTTAAAAGTATTATTACATAAAGACATTGTAATACATATATATATATATATATATATATATATATATATATATATATATATATATATATATATATATATATATATATATATATATAAGTATAATTTAGGTGTATGAGCGAAATCAGTAATTAGATGAAAGTAATGTGTATATCATCAGGCGTTCCATTCCATAACCGTCAAGTCTTCACCTGAGTAACTCAACTCTTCCTAGAATTTCAGAATTCCGCATCGCTTTCCCCAAACGCTCCTCAGCCAAAGGCAAAGGCTCCTCAAAGCAACGCAGGTGTTTAGAAGCAAACCTAACGTTGAAATACGACCCATTACGGGAAGGCGATGTTCAACCGTTCCTTATGCGCCTCTGCCTTGCTCTTAAAGATGCAGTGTAAAAAGCAATGCTTCTTTTCAAACCCAAAATAGAGAGAATTTGTACATTTCTGATATTAAGGATGACTTTTAGGTTTTCAGCTATAAACCAGTTAATAAGTGAAATAATGAGCTGCTTCTTAATTAGCAAAGATTAAGGGAAAAGCTATTATTATGTGCATGAGTGATGTAATGATGTTTTTGAACAACTTCATACACACTAAAACTTCCATGTGGAGCATATCATCGAAATTCTATAACTATTACCGTGACTGCCAAAGACGTTCACTTTTTAAGGCATTCTCAATAACACTCAAATGCAAAATCAGAGCTGGCTCACGGAAAATTGTGTTCTTTTACCTAATGTAATATTCACTGGTACTGATTAGGATTCCCAATAAATTTGCTAAGAAATTAAATTCCAGCACAGCAATTGGAGTGAAATCACACCTAAAGGTTCTAATTTAATATTGATATTTCTTTCTGAACATTTTATACGAAAAATTATTGAGAGAGAGAGAGAGAGAGAGAGAGAGAGAGAGAGAGAGAGAGAGAGAGAGAGAGACGGGGGAGGAAGCGGGGGGATATTTTGCTCCTCTCGAAAGACCTTAGAGTGCCCAATGATTATTAGCCTAGATAATTTAGGAGACTTGTTACAAACGGGTCGTTCTACATTTTTAAAAATTTATACAGGATTTTTTTTTTGGTAATAAGTGTGAGAAAAATTGTACTATATTATTACCACATTTTAGCACATTTATCAAGAACACAGAAATATTCACATTCGATGATTCGCCACTAGCGCAACTTTTCGAACCCCAGGCGAAATTTCTATACTACACTCTCAAGCCTATTTTTTTTAACTTGATGAATTCTAATGTAAAGTTAGAGAGGATCTAATAAAACCTAGTTTTTTCTTATAGAATTCCATTTCCTCATATATTTCACCACAATAAGTTTGTGTGTATACTTACATAAAACTGATGTAATTACCGTTTAGGGAATCTTTACAGTCTTAGGAGACAGGAGTTTATGAAAAATGATGTTGTACCCATTCTATATACAGTAAAACCGTTGCTTCTAGCAAATAAATATTTTCCATCTTTGATTCAATGCCCTATTTCTATACCTCAGACGATGATGCTAATTAGTATTACTTTTAACAGCTATGAATGATAAAAACGACACCAATAATATTATGGAAACCAAAATTAAATACTATCAAAAAAATTGTTTCTTTCTTTCTCCGCCACACTCTTTCTAATTTAGAGCATGATCTGTTCTCTACAATAAGCAGAGATTTTAATCAAGTCTCTACGATGTGATTCGGGGATCGCCAAGATAAGAGGGAGTTTCGGATATATTGGTCCCGACGCTAGGATGAAGACAATCAAGCAGAAAATAGCTTAAAAAATAAGCAGCAGCGCTGCTATAATAAAAATGAACACATGAGGGCTACAACGGGGAGGACTATATATAAAAATGACGGCAGAGCTACAATGAAGAATAATATGAACAGTTTAAGAACACTTGTAATAAATATAGGGAAATCAAGATAAATATGGGATACAGTAAAAAATAAACATAGGTAAAAAGATGGCAAACGTTGAAAGATAGCTACAATAAAGATATTCAATGGAAGTGAAGTAAAGAAACAGTAGAAACATTTTTCTAGAGTTTATCTAGGTTTTCTTTTATAACGATGTGGACGAGAACGTTATGTTCCCATCTAGCCAAGGCTTGAAGAAAACGAAAAGGGGGAGGAAGGCAAAACGCACCTAATATGATACCAATATTGCAAACAGGAACTGATAAGGCCAACAAATGTTCAATATCTGGTGCAGATAACAGATTGCGACATCTAAACAAAACCGCTTTTTAAACCAAATTAAACCTTTGTCTCTATGTGACCTCGCCAAGATAAGTTTGAATAAAGCAAAACGCTCGATTTCCTGATAGAAAGGCTAGTTTTAATCGGACTAATAACACGCTCTAAGAACTGGACTGGAGATGAGGCGGTGAAATATGTACTAACTGAGAGAGGAGAATTGGGAGACGAAGGAAGAATTAGTAAGAAAGAGCTGACTCATGGCCAAATTCTCACATAAGATAAAATTATGGATTATTTCAGTGATGTTTACCGTCAGTTTTAAATCGGCGTAAAACTGTCCTTTCACAGTGAAAATGTAAATCCTGGAAGTGGACAGAGGCCGGATTAAAAGAAGCAAAAATGTCTTGTATTTTCAATCATTACAACAATAGTAATCATAACACCAGCAAGAAAAATAAAAGTTTTAGCGTCCTAAACATATGTTGCAGCGATACAAGTATGCGTTTAATAATAATAATAATAATAATAATAATAATAATAATAATAATAATAATAATAATAATAAGCACATGACATCACCCAATGATCTGATATATGAACAGAAGTTGACAGTTATACCCAGGGATTCTAGAAAATGATTCCACTTAACCTCAAGAAGAAAATGCCGAGAGAGAGAGAGAGAGAGAGAGAGAGAGAGAGAGAGAGAGAGAGAGAGAGAGAGAGAGAGAGAGAGAGAGACCCATCAGCATATCGAGGAAGGGCGAGAGAGAGAGATCAAAGCCATCCCATCAGATAAGTTCCGGAGTTGGGACGAATCATTACAATCTCTGAATAAAGGAGTCTATTCATTTGAGCAATTTCAAAACATTCACAAAGATAGGAGTTTCCCCTCATCTGGCCTCACCCACTACTTTCCCCTCTCCACCCCCTTTCCCTCATTCCCCACACGGAGCACGCAAAGCCCCACTAAATTGCTGCCCCGTTCATTTTTCCCCTTACTACTAACAAAGGTTTCTGAAAAAAAAAATAAAAAAAAAATAACAGAATGTACCGAAAACCATTTTTTCGCCAAAATATTTTTTATAGCAAAGATATCGAGACGGGATCAGCTGCCCGGTTCCAATTCGGTCCCTGTAACATTTGGAACTCCTCTTCAGTAATTTAAATGACTCTCAAAGTATGTAAGGTATAAAAAGGCCTAAGGTACAAACTTGAAAAATTTCTTTTTTCCGCGAATCAACCAAGGAAAAGCCAGATGTGACTTACTCTTTTTTCATTAAGGGTATACAACTACAGCTACAGATAAAAAAGAAAGAGTTAATAATCTTACATTTTTAGTTTCACATTAATATTAACATATATTATGGTTGCAGTTAGACCAAAAACCAACTAAACAAGTAAAAATAATTAAAGGAATGCATTTTTTGCGAATCGATGCGGAAAAATCTCGAAACGTACATCTTCGTTCTCTAACTTCTGACAATGACTTCTAGTCGTTAATCATCCTAGGCAAGACAGAAGGAACTCAAACAGTTTTCACTCTCTAAAAAATTGGTTATTTTCGCATGCAAATACAATTCGGAACGTAATTTATACCAAGTCTTTCAGTTTTAACGAAGGTTCCTTGTCGCAACAAAAAAAAAAAACCTAATTTTTGTTATTTTTTATTACTCTTAAAAAAAAGTTTCCAAATTTCTTATCACAAACAAAATGTTGTCAGTTACAAATTACTCGAGAAAAAGTAAATGTAATTTGACTTAAAAATGCGAAACCCGTTTAAATCCATGTCACGGCACATTTCCAGCCTAACGAATTGGAATATATTGTAACATTATAAGTTTGGTCGTATAAGTCTTCCAAATTACGCAACAAAACAAACGCAATGAACCCCAAACAATGCTTTATCCGTTCAATTTCACGCCTCCCCTGAGATAAAACTTGCAGACCTCAACCGCCCACGAACCGTGATGTGGGTGAAGCAAACGAAGACGGTCTAGGATGGAAGAAAGAGTCATTCGAAGACATAACTTGCCAGACTGCTGACTTTCTCATAAAGAAAGAAATATACGGTAAGAACACACGGCCTGGTCAGACTGCTGACTTTCTCCTACGAAAAGAAATATACGGTAAGAGGAAAGCACTCAGGCTTCCACACGCACAGAGAGAGAGAGAGAGAGAGAGAGAGAGAGAGAGAGTATCACCTTCCAATTATTTTCAGAGCCTATTCTTGGTAGGTTAACAAAAAAAATATGTTATTTACATCACGTACACACACACACACACATATGCTCGACCTAACATAGAATAATAGAAGGGTGTAATTGGTTTACAGCATTCCTTTATTTATCCGAAGCATCGACTGGATTCTATTCCGTTCATCAATTCAGTTTTATTTTTTAAAAGATGTATTAACTATAATTTAAATGGCATTCCTATTTTTATATATGACACTGCTTTTTGAATTAGTTTTCGAGACTGCCTTAAACTGATCCACAGAAGAACCTTTCGTCAAATCCTTTCGTAATGACAAGCACTTTGTTGGGAAAGTCGGTAGACTTGTGGCCTAG
This sequence comes from Macrobrachium rosenbergii, assembly GCF_040412425.1. Classification (NCBI taxonomy): domain Eukaryota; kingdom Metazoa; phylum Arthropoda; class Malacostraca; order Decapoda; family Palaemonidae; genus Macrobrachium; species Macrobrachium rosenbergii. The sequence goes on along the minus strand of NC_089750.1, from coordinate 13,768,236 downwards.
CACTCGCTAGGCCCCGAGTTCGACTCTCCGGCCTGCTAATGAAGAGTTAGAGGAATTTATTTCTGGTGAGAGAAATTAATTTCTCGCTATAATGTGGTTCGAATTCCACAATAAGCTGTAGGTCCCGTTGCTAAGTAACCAGTTGGTTCTTAGCCACGTGAAACAAGTCTAATCCTTCGGGCCAGCCCTAGGAGAGCTGTTAATCAGCTCAGTGGTCTGGTAAAACTAAGGCACACATATACATTTGGCAATGACATAAAAGATTTACCAAAACATCTAAAGTGTCTAGTTAGACCGATTCTCAAAACAAAAACGGTATCGACTGCAAGACTAAACACATAGAGAGGCACCCTCAAAAGGTTCGGAGATTTAAATAGCTGGTAACCGTATGTCTTAGGTAGACTGACGTTCACCCGATACCAAAAGAGCTTGATTTGAATACAATTCATTTAATGAAGTGTGAATATATCTGTCTATCTATCTATCTATATTTATATAAATATATATATATATACGAATATATATATAAGGCACAAATACCGTTTTAATACCTAATTAGCTTTCCCGATAGATGAGTGGTCAAAAGTCGCTGAACATCGTTGTTTCTATATCAGACTGCGCAGCAGTTCAAATCCCACTCATAACGAAGCACTTACCAATCATAACCCCCCTTGCATGTAAGTTATTCCCAAGGTATAGTGTAGTTGATATCAAACAATATTTAAGGCTTAGTATTTGTTTATATATATATATATATATATATATATATATATATATATATATATATATATATATATATATTATATATATATATATATATTTTTTTTATAAATATTACTGCTGTTCGCCCTCGATGTATTTAGGTGTAGGAATATTAGTCAGATTGACCTCGACAGAGAACATCTCTGCCCCGCCGGTAGGCTAGACAATTCAAAATAACAATCACAGCAGTAGACAAATGGTGCTGCGCATAGGCTGGGCAGTTTTAAAACAGAATATGCTAGGGCATTAGGGACCTAAGCCTCAAAGAGGGTTTACACTCAATGACCCCTAGTTATGGTGGCCCTTAAGCTATTTATTCTATGCATTCGGCGATGCTTTTGTCAAGGTCGGATTGCCCGGGGCGGTATGTCAAGAGGCCACCTCATCTGGCGGGAACGAAGTGAGGTCAGTCAGAGAGAGTAACGCAGTCACTGAACCAGGGTGACGCTGCGTGCGTGCCCGAACAATATTCTTTGTTCTTTATTACTTTTACTCCTACGTCTATCTTACTTAGTGAATTGGGAAGACTGCCAGAATACGACTCCTGAGGTCCCTCGTTTGCGCAGCGACTCGACATTCACGGTAAGTCCGATTCTTGTTGAAGCTTCGTCGATTGACTAGTACTCCTTCTGTATTTCACATTTTCTTTGTTTTCTTCCTTCAGCCACCACTTAGAGTATATGTGTTTACGAAGTCTAGAATAAGCCAATTTATTACATTGTTAGCTTCAACCCCGTTGTTCCAGTAAATACCTAGGTTAGGGTAAGCAGCACAGTTTTAAGTCTCGATGCTTTTTATGCCTAGCGTCCGAATGCTTGGAAGAACCGTTGCGTTTAAAATCAAATTCATCTCAAATATTCTTGTTAAGGTTAATTACCCTTAACTGGCGACCTTTGGCTAATTAACGACTGTCTTTGAGGTTAACTTTTGGCTTCAAGTGGCAGATTACGTGTATTCTTGGTCTGCAGGGCCGTAAAAATTACGTAAATTGAATAATACATGATAGGCCAAGACCCACACACGTAACAATATATATATATATATATATATATAATATATACACACACATACATACATATACATTCATAAATGATAAACGCCCTGTAATATGGTTTTCACGGTATAGTAAACCGGCTATTATAATTAAAATCTGGAAAATTAAAGAAAATTATAACTAAGAGTAAAGATCACAACCAAGAACTACAGCAGACAGCCAGCAAACCATCCCACTTAGTTACAAACAAAACGACGACCAGCTGAGAACTAAGCCGAGTTTTATAATCTAAACAAGAATTATAACGCTCAGTTAGCCTTGGCAAGGAAAAAAAAAACAATCCAGTTGGCAATTTAATTAAGTATGGTGCGTAAATTTTCATTTGCAATGCTGAAATGTCATCTTCCTGCTGCAACGGCAATTGCTCATGATTGTTTTAATTATAGGATTAAAAGTACTGGAATCACCAGTTTTATTATGACTCCATTTCAAGGACTGCCTGCCCAACGAATCAACCAAATGAAACCTGATTTTAGAGCCTTCATAACCTTCACCTTCTCTCTCTCTCTCTCTCTCTCTCTCTCTCTCTCTCTCTCTCTCTCTCTCTCTCTCTCTCCACCCTAAGCCACTGCAACACACCACTGGCAATTGCTCACATCTCCTCGACTTACCCTTTTAATTATGTTCAGTGTCAACAAGAGATACACATATCACTGGACCATGGTTGTTTAATGTACGTTCTGTGGACGGAGAAAGTTTTTGACAGACCTGGAAGGGAGTCATAACCAACTTGTTTTATAAGGGTAAAGTTTACATAGAGAAGAGCAAACACTACAGTGCACCTGCATATTGCCTAGAATGGCAGTGACATGGAAAACGTGGAATGATGGAGAACACAGGATGATGGAAAACAGAAATGCAGGCGAATGTTCAAGTGGGAGATTATGTAGATGTGGGAGCTTATGTAGATAATTAAATATCAGTTATCAAATACCATGCAATTTTCCTTGATAATGAATCGATGACATGTGAGAAAGATTTGTATTGGATAATGAAGTAACAATGCTACAGTAATACGATATGAACTGAAATACACAAGAACCTAACTACATTAGGAGATCTGCTAAACAAATAAAATAAAAAAAAATCGAGAACTATTTTTTGAGAAGAAGGAATGCAAATTTAAAGTATATATAATGAACGGAGTACCTAAGGATTCTTAACTTTAAGCATCAAAATCCTAGAGGCAAAAGTTACAAGGGAAACATTCTGTTGATAATATCTACTCGAGGATGAGATTTCGTTTTAAATTCGGTTGCTATAATTGCTATAATGCCACTAGGAAATATATTGAATAACAAATTGAAAAGAAGGGCCGGTAGACAGGAAGCCAATTGTCTTCGTCTGTTTCCCGCAATAAAATAAGAGGAATATAAACCATCAGGTTGCAAGAGGATTTTTACACACAAATTACACGAACGAGAGAAGTCCAATTTCCGATAACTTGGAATCACATCTACATTACGGAAAACGAAAACAAAACTTGTTGCAAATAAAAATTATGCTCATTATTTAACAATACTCAATAGTAATAAAAATTCAATTATTACAGCGTTCGAGCATTCGTGTCAATACAGTAAACAAAACTGCTGCAATACGCCAAACGATACTGACACGATAGCTAGTGTGAGCATTGCATACACTGCGAAACAAGCATGAGAAAAGCTCAAACACTGGAGTGTGCGTTGGCACGTATACCTTAGAATTCTACGCCCAAAATCTGGTCTAATAATTAATGAGATAAATTACTATTCAGCTCACACGATATCATTCAATTTACACTTTCCTTCTCTCTCAAGTGAACTAGATTCTACACCGAGCAAAAGAGAGAGAGAGAGAGAGAGAGAGAGAGAGAGAGAGAGAGAGAGAGAGAGAGAGAGAGAGAGAGATCTCAAGTCATAAAATTCTCACTCTTTCTGAAGTGAAAAAGATTTAGTTCGGGAGTACGAAATGTCAATTAAAATACTAAACTGTGCTCTCTCTCTCTCTCTGACCGAGTTCACATTCCGTTCCAAAACGAAAACCCTAAATTCCTTCATTCATCTGTATGACGGAAACCCTATCAGATACCGGAGCTAATCACCGATATTTTCACTCAATATCAAATTAAATAAAACGTGATTAACCAAGTGAGCCTATGAGCGAGGGATTCAAAAGCGAATTCAATACTAAGTCGTTCCCACGCACGTACTCACTGGGGAGGGGAGGGGGGAGGGGAAGGGGAAGTGGAGCGGGGGAGGGAGAGGAAGAAGGAGAGGGAATTGTTGAGGGAAGGGATGCAGGGAAGGGGGGAGGAGGAAGGTGTGGGAAAGGGGGGGAAGGAGGGGCACACTTTCATTGGAAGAGGGACTACATATTTTCCCATTTCTGCTTGTTAATAAGGCAACGCCGCCGTGTTTGAAATCGGATGAAGCTCCGTATTGGATTCCGATGATATTTTTTGTGAAAGTGACCAGGTTTATACAACTTCCTGGGTACAAATATATTCGAGTGATGATGTGTAGCAGCACTCGATTGACCGAGGTGAAGGTCGTAATACAATGCCGTGTGTATATATATACTCATATATATATATGTATATATACATATATATATATATATATATATATATATATATATATATATATATACATATATATGTTATATATGTGCATATATATACATACTTATACATTCATACTTAAACAATACACACACACACACACACACACACACATAAACTAACACACACACACATCCACACAAACACGCAGTCATCCAAAAAATCGTACTTCTTCTCTCTTTTATTGGAAATGCAGACTATCATAGAAATCACCAAAGTCTTTGTTTTGTTGTAAAAAGAGTTCACAGAAACACACACAATTTACATATATACATATATGTGTATATATAATTTTAACATATTCATCGAAATAAAAATAATTATCTTAACATATTCATCTAAATAAAAAAAGACAAACTGTTAGGAAGAGTGAAGTTATCAACAATGGGCGTAATAGGAGGTGGAAAAATAATTTACCCGTGTGTATTAAAAATTACAGCTAAATAGATGAATAAATTGATTCATAAAAAACTTTCGAAAAATTTGGTGCTAAAGGAAAACCCAATTATTGAAGTTTACCGAAGAATAAGATAATATACTACAGAAGACTAAAACTGCAGTGTGCGTGACGGGAAGAGATTAGTCCAACGAATATTGGAAGAGGAACGATAAGAAGAGGAAGAACTGCCCCAAGTCTCCCGTTACTACTCGATACGACTTCATCCGTTTCTTTTCCTTTACATAATATTCATGGTAATGTAGCTGCTTACATAAAAATAAAACAAGCTGTAATAAAAAAAACGTTAAATCAATCAGCGACATGTATAACATATCAGCGAGTCAAATTACGCCCTTTTCTGCTGAGAGAGAGAGAGAGAGAGAGAGAGAGAGAGAGAGAGAGAGAGAGAGAGAGAAATAAGCCATAAAGAAGAAAAACTTTCTAAACCAATTTCGGACTGATTAATGTTTATTGGTTCGCTCTTTTTTCCCTATGAGGGTGGGTTGGGGTGGAACATGTAGGGGGTGATACACTTTCCAACAGCTCAACTTCAAAAACGCTCAGCGACGCTTACTGATAGATATTTTTCAAGCAAAGGCCGATGGGAATGGTAACTTAATTTCAAGTGCTTCAAGGGTGGTGAAAAAAAACAGGAGGAGGAGATATAGGTCTTAATTCCTAAGAAATTATTTTAAGTTTGATTTTATTTTCAATCAAATCGAAAAGGAAGAAGTGAAAGCATTTCAAAGCTTGCAAAAGCAGTAATGACTCATATGTCTCAAGAGCAAAAAACCGTGGCTGCTTTCATGCGACACTGAAATGTCTCATAACCTGCTTTTCATCGGAAACCTATTCTATAGGTATTCAAGTTATGAAATACGTTCCTCGTTCAATTGATACCAAAAATATTAACTGTGTCATTATAAACCACGTCAATATTATAAGTATAAAAAGCATATATTTCATATCACTAAGGTCAGATTTACGAGAATACTATATATCATGCCTTCGAACATCAAAAATCTTCAATATTTTATTAGACAAAATAAGCCAGCAAAATATCTGATTTTTCTTCACATCTTCAACATAAGCATATCGGTACCACATGCCACCAAAATATCTGATGTTCTTCGATGCCCTAAAAAAAAAAAAAAAAAAAAACTTATCCGAAAAGTTTTCTAGCAACATATGTCGCCAAAATAACACATGTGTTTCCATACCCTGCGACACAAAAGTTACTGGTGATTTATCTTTTCACGTAAGAGAAAAATCTTCAGAAAATAACTATTTATTTTCCGGAAGGAATATAGATTTTCTGATATCGGAGAACATTTAGGAAGTTGAACGGAAAGAGGAAAAGAAAATATAAGACTGAACAAGCATAAAGCAATGTTTACTGTGCATCATAAATACTTTAAGCAAAGATAAGTCAAACATAAAAGTGGAAAAATAACAGTATTCCCAATGTAATCATTTACACACAACCATTTGGCAACGGTACCTGTGATAGGACTTATTATTTCTGGCTTAAATGAAAACCTACAATACCAGCCTTTAGCATAAGAGGCTAAGCTTCTTTTCCCTGTCAAAGTAAGGGAAGAAAAACATATTACACAACCAGGCTTAAAAATAACAAGGAGTACGTAAATTTTACGTTTATGAAGCAATATAACGGTAACGTTTTCACCATTTATGGAAAGAAATCTATAGCTTCTAAAAATTAAAAAGCTGTCGTACCAATGGTGCACACAACGGCACAGTATTATATCACTATTGTTTCCGACGACAGAAATATGCAGAACAGAAAACGAAAAGTTTTGAGGAAAGCGGAGCTACCTCCAAAATATATCAATAAAACCCAACTTGAGCATTAAACCTGCCTGCATCATCAATGGCATCATAAAGTGCGGAAAAGAGATAATCCGGTCTCCACAATTTCTGTGCTCTACTGATTAACAGCCGTCGAGCGGATATCAAAACGTCCTATCAATCGTCGTGCTGTCTGAAGGAAGTGACCACATCCATCATAGATATCTTTCACATTTTATCCACACAAGGATTTCAGCCGCTGGGATATAAACTCGAAATTATTAAGGATGCACATATGTAACATATTAAAGGGCCGAAGGAAACATTCAAGAAAGCTACAATTCTCTATTAAAGTGAGTTACATTGATAACACTCAAGAGACACAACACGGGATTGCTGAATAACCTAAACTATAGCGTTTTTGAGCAGAAATGCAACATACATGAGAGCCAAAGGGATTTATTCAATAAGACTAAAATGCTTTTAATATGCAATATAAGAGTAACGAGAAAAATAACACTAAAAATATAAGGCGATCGTCGTGCGAAGTGAAGACGCACGCGCATGCCCTAGCAACCCTTCAAAATTATGCAGGCACATTACAGGTTCAGGAGAGGCCAAATGCCATACCTAGAGGAACGGAAACCAGCGTTCAAGAACCTAACCTACACCACTGGAGGATAGGAACCTCCATGCAACGCCATCCACCCTTTAAAAGATGTGCACATAACGATCGCGGGATGTCAAAGGAAACCAAATAAATCCGGGAAACTGGCAGCAGCATTTGTGTATCGCAATAACTGGCTTTCTTTCCTCCTCTCCCTCTTTTCTCCCTCACACATTTATATGAAACGGAAACTCAAGGCCGCAGTAACTTCTATCCAAATATTTTACGGTGTTGCCTTCAACCTCATAAGTCGGTACCTGGAGGCCAAGTTTAAAGCTGCGGTCCCGGGTCACCTCGCTGATACTACTGCTAATGCTTCTTCTCCTTCCTCCTCCTCCTCCTCCTCCTGTTCCAACAGCTACTGCTACTTCCATTCTCAATGGCTTAAGTAACGGAAACAAATAAAGAAGACAAGCGAGTGTAATGAAAGTTCAAGAAAACTAAGGAAATATAGAGTGACCTCACGATTTCCTCACGTATGCGGAGCGTTTAATGAAACAACGTATGGTCACCACTAATACTGATAGGAGGATGGGCATGATATCAAAATTAACACCAGAAGTTAACAAACTTTACCGAAATCATAACTGTGGAAAAATAATAAAATAAGAATAGCATAACAATCATAAATCCTATAAAAAAAATCTCTACAGATTTCAAAGAACACACAAACTGAGATATTATATGTCAGCATACCCATCCGTAATAAAAACATATGCAGCCTGAACATTGGACAACTCCAATATAGACAAGAATACAGAAACAAATTAAAAGAAAACAACTAGCTAACTTACCGTACTTCTGATATGTTCTAGTTGAGGCCAACAATCAGAAGATTTTAATGATCCACAAAAATTGCATGGTCTTGTGCACTTTAATAATTAATAATGGAGGGAGAATTATGTCACGGTTTTACCCGTCAAGAAAAAACAATAATAATTTTAACAACCTCTTAAATAGAAGAGAGAGAGAGAGAGAGAGAGAGAGAGAGAGAGAGAGAGAGAGAGAGAGAGAGAGAGAGAGAGAGAGTAGTATGCAATGGAGGAACACGAAACACAATGCTCTCCTGCTAATTAAACCCGCGCACGATAATTATGCCCACTAAAAACTACATCACCTTTAAAATTATCTGCTTAAAATTCGCGATCGGATCCTCCTTGGCAACGAGATGATTCCAGGAAGCTGAGCAGCCACAAGGATGTTGGAAGAAGAAACAGGCCATTAAGAAATCATCCACGTTTCCTAGAATGAATCATTAACTAGTATTTAGCAAATTTCTGATGAAATAATCTTCATATTCTTCAAACGCTTGATATGTTTCTGAACTCAGTCCCGAGAGAGAGAGAGAGAGAGAGAGAGAGAGAGAGAGAGAGAGAGAGAGAGAGAGAGAGAGAGAGATACTCGAAAGGGTAATGAATAGTTTATTGTTCTCATACACCGGCCTGTCTGAGAACCAAATCGAAGGAGATATGTCCTATCAATACATTCTTCCAGTTGGAATCTAAAAAAAACCTCGATTTTATTTGTAAAAAAACCGTCCTCTCAACGTTTTTCCTTAAATAAGTATTCATATCGTTGATTCAGCGAGTCTCCTCATACAGCTAGCCTTCGTGAAAGAATGCGATACTTATTTGTTTACGCAAATTGAGTTCTCATTTTTCGTTACTATATATATATATATATATATATATATATATATATATATATATATATATATATATATATATATATATATATATTATATATATTTATAATATATATATACATATATTATATATATACACATATAAATTTGACGTTATAAAAATATCTTAACCACGCAACACACCAGATTAGTGCTTACGGTGGAATCCTAAATTTTTCATCCCGTTTGGAAACTGAGAGTCCCCAAGGACTCAAGCATTTGTAAAAAACAGTGGATTAGTAAATTTTATACGGTTAGAGGAGTTTCACAAATAAAACCCAAATCCCATCTCCCTCTGATACCGAGAACAAATAGCTAATCCCATCTCCCTCTGATACCGAGAATAAATAGTATGAGAGTTATTTTTTCTTATGGTTGGGCTTCTGTCCAAATGAAATGCAAAAGGTATTGCAGTACTACAAACAGAAAATTTTATGGGTCTCTCTTTGATATGCGTGCTCACACACACACACACACACACACACACATAATATATATGTATATATACTACACCCACAACCACACACACATATACATATATACACACATACATACATACATACATACATACATACACACACACACACACACCTTACCATTACGCGCGTTCATCTTTATATTCATGTGAGGGATAACCTATTGAATTATAATGTTGTGGGGACAAAAACTACAAAAATCAGTGGAGGTTAATCGAGGAAAATTAGTAAAGGTAAAAATGACAAGTAATACCAGTGAACAGATAAAATCAACAATAAGGGAGCTATGAAAGATGTTTACCATTCGGTACACATTCCCTGGTGAAGAAGTAAAATAAATATTATCCACAGCAGCATAGAAGAAAATAACTTTAACTTATAACTTATCATTATAGCGCTTGACAATCTTTAATCTTAAGCACTGAATAAATTACTTTTCATTTACCGACGAACAAAGCAAATTGCCGAATGTAAAGTTTTGTGGTTCAAGTTAGTATGTGGCTTTTTAACGGCTCAATGGCATTGGTTCGAACTTGGTTCAGGTTATTTTTCATCATTTCATGCTGCGCAAAGAATTGCCATGCTACTTTTAGTTACGTACAAACAGACACAAGTACAGAAACGCAATAATTACTGATATACCTAGTCATCTTTAATTACACAGAATACAAATCGTTAAAAAACAATTACCAACAACTGTTCGTTGTAATTATCATGCACGTGAATAGCGTCTGAAATGAACTGATCAATAATTACATGCTAAAATCCTATTTAATCAGGAGATTAAAGAATAATGTGGTAAGCAATGAAGGTTTCCTTATCCACACAAACAACATCGTCCTTTATTATTACTTACCAGTTCTCTCTCTCTCTCTCTCTCTCTCTCTCTCTCTCTCTCTCTCTCTCTCTCTCTCTCTCTCTCTCTCTCTCTCTCTCTCTCAGCAATTAGACGGCTGGTGCTTTAATTAATTTCTCTAGGTACAAGTGTGTTTATGATTGTTTTGGGGAGTGCAGGCTTGAATTCCATTACAGGTTCTAATTATTGCCAAAGGATGTTCATAACATTGTTGTGCAGGCTGTCTGCAATAAAGATTTTCGGAAACAAAGGAAAGTCATGTGACCTCAACTTCCACATGAATATGGATGAGATGGTGTAACTTTAAATCCGAAAAATGGCATCATTAAATTTTTTGGGACAAAAAGGAAACTTGATATTAAAAGGCGTCTGGCTCTCCGCGAAACATTCTAAACAGTGCATCTTCCCAAGTTACTTCTGATTTATTATTATTATTATTATTATTATTATTATTATTATTATTATTATTATTATTATTATTATTATTATTATTATTATTATTGAAACTAACAACCACAGTAGTGTTAAAAATATTTATGTGCAGAGTTCAAAATATTTTTAACACTACTGTGCCTTTTAATTTTCGATATTACAGCCTTGTTACAGGGTCGGCTTGTTTCATTATTATTATTATTATTATTATTATTATTATTATTATTATTATTATTATTATTATCTCATACTGAGTAAGAGTTAATATAGAAAGAATCTTCAACACTTATAATTTCGAAAGAAAAAAAAATTAAGAACCAAAGAGAGCCGACTGAAAATTAATCGGCAGGGGCAGGAACGCCGGTATCGGGCATCCCGCAGGGACATCGGGAAGTGCGATGAAAACAAATGCAATTAAATGCAAGTGATCACACTATCCCGTTAAAACGGAGCGTTTTCCTTCTTTTTATTTCGTCGTTATTTGAAATGTCTCTCTCTCTCTCTCTCTCTCTCATTGCTACATCGCTTAACTGTCGCTAAAAGTTGCCACTGTCATTGTCTTTGGTGTACATTATACATCGAGACCGTGAATTACGGGCATCATTAGTTTAAAATTTGCTTTGTTCTAGTAAAGTATTCGCTACAGTTGAGTGAACAATCAAATTCCTGTCAAAGTATTGATTCGTTACCCATGCGATAATACACGCACACACACACCATGTATTCTCTCTCTCTCTCTCTCTCTCTCTCTCTCTCTCTCTCTCTCTCTCTCTCTCTCTCTCTCTCTCTATATATATATATATATATATATATATATATATATACACACACACACACATATATATATATATATATATATACACACACATATATATATATATACACACATACATATACTGTACATACCTATATAAATATATATGTATGTGCATATATATGTATATGTATACAGTATGTGTGTGTGTGTGTGTGTAGTTCGTGTATACATATATTCAAACTTGTAATTGTTAAAGGGCAATTAATCTTTAATTTGACATCGTGACCATGCAAGCGAGTCATAGAGTCTTTCCGCTAAAACTTGTCCAATTTACGGGGAGCCGCAAGTCAAGTGTGGCATAGGCATTATCAATACAATAGTTGAGTTTCGAACTGTCGCCCATCAATCGCCCAGCTATAATTAAGTACCATCGTCAACGTGAGTTAAGGGGGAAAAAAAATGGGGCGGGGCGGGGCGGGAGAGGCCACGAACTAGCAAACCCATCTCTAGAGAAATTTTATCACAAGCATTAAGTTATATTTGTCGTTTAATATCCAATTCGCTCTACCTCGGAAATAACACCTAATGGGAATTACAACTGACAAGTGATTCGTCACCTGGGAGATTCGAACGCCCGACAGTGAAAACCGCCGACTTCAGTAACGAATACTTTTACAACTAGGCTGTCTCTCGAATATCCTCAGTGAAGAATCACTCATTAATTATAATTATTGTTCGGAGTTATTTTCGTGGTAGAGCGAACTGGATATTAAACGAAACTGCACCTGAATGTCTGATATAAATAGATATGTTTGATATAAACAGATATATTTATAAAAAAAATACAAACACACATACAAACATATTTTATATATGCACACATCTAAACAAATGCCGGCACAACACACACACACACGCATACACGCACGAAAGAGAAAGGAACGAGTCAACAAAATATAGGTTTCTGTGTCAATATATCACAGCCGAGGCATTATCACTAAGATAAAAAGGGGCAACCTGCCAATGGGAAAGAAACATCGACAGAAATCGTGAAAAACCAGTGAGGTCTGAAATGAGAAGAGAGAGGACTTCAACTAAGTCACTAAAAATTTTGGCTTTCTGTCAGATTCCCTGAGACAAAAATAAAAGGGAACGCTCTCTCTCTCTCTCTCTCCAATATATATATATATATATATATATATATATATATATATATATATATATATATCTATATATATATATATCTATATATATATATATATATATATATATATATATATATATATACACATGTATACATACATATATATATACATGTATACATATATACATTATATTATACATAATTATATACGTTGCTTTTTCTGCTGTACGATGTTGCATCTTGAAGCACTTGGTTTTCGGAAAAACGTATATTCACCACCCATACATTCACGAAACGAAGAACCCCGGATAAGAATAGTCATAAAAATCCTTTGAAAATTTAACTTCATTTTTTCTTGAAATGTAGTTTTTATGGTAGGAGCACTGTCACGCCTTCTGAACATTATGGTCCTTTTCTAGAACATTTACCAAAGAAAGTACTATTGGTTTTCCCGTAACTCAGTTTCTCAAAATTTCCCAACAAGGTTTTCCCTATCAGTGAC